>NW_028145574.1:942500-1015233 GCF_977016875.1 Pavona decussata
ACCCCCTGGACAATTACCTTGGCGATGTACACTGCATGATCATGTTAGTCGACTTTTTGCCAGGCTTGGATTAAATATTGTGACTTTCTAACCAAACGCTCTTCTGTTGTAACTTAAGTCTCCTTCGTTTAAATAAGCGGGCCTTACCTTGGTTCTGTCCATGGCCCTTTATTTGTCTCGATGCAATGCCTTCCATTTCACATAATAAACACGGCCAATTCCTTAGCAGAAGAATGCGTCCCTCTCTCTTTTAAAAATTGTCTTTGCATTTCTCTGGTATCCCTTTGTTTGCAGACCTAAGAAATCCTCTCCTTTTTTCCTGGTGTTGTGCATCTTACGGTTTTCTTTTCATGGCAGGATCGATCACTATTTCGAAAGGGCGCGCTTATTCGTCTCGTTCCCGCTAAACTGTGATGAAGATCGCGGTTCCTGTGACTTATATATGAGCCCGCATTTCCATTTCATGATAGTTATAATTACCAAATTCAAACAGGCAGCGGCTTATCGCAAAACAATAGAAAACATTCGCTGACCGGAAATGCATGTACAATTAGCAGAGATGGTGATTAGTTTGTAAAACTTTGTGCATAGGGCGCAGAAAGGCAGAGGAGTCACATCTGACAACATTCAGACCAATGATTTCTTCACCGTGCAACTGCAGTGAAATTCGCGCAAGTCGATCGGAGGGGGACATTGGGGTTTGCGGTATTGCGGTAAGTCGAACGTGTGGTAAATAAAATAAAATGAATGAAAAACAAAAACAAAACAAATCTCCTGTACGTCAGTAGTAGAGCATCCGAACTCGTAATTGAAAGGCCTTGGGTTTGACTCCTGATAGGAGCACTCGAATTTCTTCTTTTTTTTGCGAGTACATGTATGTCTGTGTCACTTTCTAGAATAATACATCATTAATAATAATAATAATAATAATAATAATAGTAATAATAATAATAATAATAATAATAATAACAGTAATAATAATAATAATAATAATAATAATAATAATAACAGTAATAATAATAATAATAATAATAGTAATAATAATAATAATATCCACTTCCTTATTACAAAACTATTTTACAAGGCTACAAAGTTAAAAGATTACACCAAACCAAAAAGGAAGTGAAGCAAAACTATTATACAATAACACGGGTTTCAAAGACATTTTCATCGTCCTCAACCTTAAAGACAAAAACATTCACAGATCACATGTGGTCTAAAAAGAGGACTGTTCTGGCAGTGTTGATTACATCGGGGAAACCAGGAGAAATGTGGAGATACGAATCGATGAACATTCAAACCCCTCTAGGTCTAATGACTTTGAACCTGCCTATCACCTATAGTCCGGGGGATAAGCGACAAAAAAATCACAGAATTGTTCAAACAGTGATACAATTTATTCACAATTTTTATTAACCTCTTACTGGGAGTTACAAGATACAAATTATTGTACAATAAAATATACTGATATGACAACGTGAGTTTTCGTTTTTTTTTTTTTTTTTTTCAGTGTTCTATTTCCAGTCGTCTTCATTATCTAACGCACTAAAATCAAGGATATAATCACGCAACAGATCCACTGCTTCAAGGTCGTTTGGCTCTCAATCATTCATTGGGACAAACGCACTCGTAGATTGACTTGTCTTGCAAAACAACAACCACTCACTCTTCCCTGCGGATAAATGAAAGCCAACGCCGAAAAGCAAATGACGAGTTGCCCAAATACAGAATGCCGCGAAAAGTGGCATGTGGCGCCAAGTCTTTTTTTGGCGCCAAAATTTCTCGATCTATTCACCTCTGTAGATTGTAATATTTTACACATATTTTTATCGGCTAAATATCGCTGATAAATCGCCTTTTAGAATTAAAAAAAAACCCGCTCCCTTCATACACACAGAAAAGAACGGAGACATTTATATACGCCAGCACTCAGATATTTTTCTTAAAGATTAAAAAAATTCAAACCGCTGATGATGAAATATGAACACACATTTGAGCGTTGCGGGTCACTTAATTTTTAGATGGAAGATTGTTCTGGCCTAAATGCTCCAATAGAAACCAATTGTATTCTACGTAGAGATACAAAATAATTGGTCTTTTCGACAAGGAGTTGCATATGCCCTGAGTAAAAATTGTTTTCTTGTAAACTATTGAATAAAGCTAAAAACCTATTTCTAACAAAATTAAATTTCACCGAAAAAAAAACAAACATCAACAAACAAACATTGAATTTACTTGAAACAGTGACAAACACGAATACAAAAACATCAAAAAAAAAAAACAAAGCGATAATATCGTAAAGCAAAACCAAAAATTGGACAACCTTGAATAACGTTCCTAACGAAAATGCAATGCAGGTAACTTGATTAAATCACCATAATTACATTTAACACAACTAAGCATTGTTTGAGTTTATCGCTGACCTAGCCAAAAATATAACTTCACAATTCTATTTTACAGCCTTGTTCGCTTAATATTCCAATTCAATCTAAAAAAACGAAACACATCCATTCTTAAATACGACACGAAAAATTGTCAAGTGGTCAAATCACAACAATTTTATCACGATATATATAAAACCACGTTAGTCACGGGATTGCTAATAATTCTTGAAAGAACTAAGGAATGCCTTAAGTCAGTTAAGAGTCATAAATATTTCGCCTACAAAATTGAATACTACTGCTGGTCTCCTTCGCGAGGTTCTTTCCTTTGTCACGAAACGCTTCTGAAGCATTGCGTGACAAACAAATGAAGAACAAAGCACGAAGACGCCATACTACTGTTACACTGTGTTACAGTGACTAAACCACAAATTCGATTGGAGGCCAGTAAATTCTTCCACGACAAAACGTTTGAAAAACTTTCGTCAAAAATTTATATCTTAACTTTTTCAACACTATAGCAAATATGCTTTCACTGTATACGACTTCGAACAACAAATTCCTACTTTTGCACCTGCGAGGCTTTCAAGGAGAAAAACTCACATCACAAAAATTAAAAATGACAAATGATTTCCATTTTCACTGACTTTTTTCCCCCGAATTTGTAAAACTCTATTAAGAGAATCCACAAATGGCTAACATTTCAACAGCCAATAGCCAAAAAACTTGTCAAATTGATTCACATCAAACATATTTTTTTAGAAATTAAGACTCGATGGAGCGTCATGTAACGTTTTGTTTTTTGTTCTAATGCTTGTCACTCCATTTGATATTGATCACGTGCACACCTGATGACCTAGCCGTGTCACATCTTAAACATGAACTCAACACAAAGCTAGGGCATGTTTCCCTTGACGTGAGAAGCCAAAAGGCTGATTTTTTTTTTTTTTTTTTTTATTATCGCAGCCTACAAAGAGAAAAAAAAATCTCACACGATCCTTCTCAAAAGATTAAATTTAGACCGAAGCGTTCATTTTCCTGAAAAACCTGAACAGATTTTTCATTGAAAGCCTAAACCACTGGCCCACACTGAAAATGAAATTTTTAAAAAAATTGCAACACGAAAGTCAAACACATCCAGTCAGACTGGCCCTAATCAAACACACGGTAAAAAAAAAAAAAAAAAAAAGCGATAAAACGCCTAAAACAAAAAACCCCGTACTTAACCACTCGGTTGGATTTCCTGATCTAGCCTATGGGACACAGAAACACGCTTTGACCAATAATCAGTTACACAAAAGACTGCTTAATGAACAGTGGTGTCGTCACTTTACTCCTGCACCCGAATGTCCCCATTGCCTGATGTCATCTTTGATGCATCGATGACCTCATCATTATTAGCCAATGGGGACGCCCAAGACCCACGGAAGCTGCTTAGCCCGCTGAATGCATCGAGCTCTCCAGAGATGTCACTTCCGGCCTGGCTACTGAAGCCCCCCAGCCTCATGGGGGCCCCCGGGAGATCACACTGGGGTATGGCTTCATAATGCACCTGGGGTCAGGAAACAAACCCGGCAGCCTGGCGCGCGGCCTTGAGGTCATTGTAGGCCAGTTCCTCGGCAAGTTTGCGATCATCTCTTTCCTGTTTTTCCCTATCCTGCTGCTGCAGGAGGCTTCTACGCTCCTGAAGCAGCCGCCTGTGTTCCTCCTTCGTTTTCTTCTTTTTCTCAGCTTGGCTCTCGAGGCTGTCAATAGTAAGGCCGTGATGGGAGGCGTCCTGTAAGAAATGGATCGCATGAGTATCGAGTATAAAGGATAGAGTCGAGAATCGCATGCGAATGCAGGATCGAGTCGCGAATCAAGACTCGAAGCAGACAGTCAACTGTCAAACCGAACTGAAAATCGTCAAAACCAACGCGGGCAGTGAGATCAAAAACTAACATTGATGTTTATCAACCTGTACACGGTGGTTCTAACTTTTGAGTTTTTGGATGAGTCCCTGAAGTGTGACCACTGTGACTGAGATGAAAGCTACTGAGCAGGACTGTCCTGAGACCCTTTTCATTATGCTGTACACAATGCTTCTAACTTTGGATCCCCTGGAGGAAGCCCTTATGATCATGACTATTCATTTGAATCAAGCAGTACTAAAGTGTATCAATAGTTGTTCAGATAGGGATGAAGACATAGCAGACTAGAAACACAACTCTGACATTTTAAATTGATGTTTTCACCACCGGAAAATGAAGCATAAAACAAGCAGTTTTTGAACATGTAGCAGTCAACCATCTTACCTGTGCCAACCAGCTCTGCTCATTCCCTTGGTCTCCAGTCTCACGCGTCTGTAACAGCTCACTACCAAGTATTGCATCTGGGGGGCTTCCACGCTCCAACTCCTGAAGAGTCTGAGCATACTGCTCATTTTTATTTATTTGGCCTTCTTTCCTAACAAATATAAACAAGCACTTAGCACCTTTTGCAGGTAACATAAAGGGGGGACATGGATGGCCCAATGGTGAGAACACTCGCCTTCCACCAGTGTGGCTCGGGTTTGATTCCCAGAGTTGACACCATATGTGGGTTGAGTTTGTTGCTAGTTGTTTCCCTTGCTCCTCGGGTTTTCCGCCCTTCATAAAGACCAACGTTTTCAGATTCCAATTAGATCAGGAAACAATGGACAGAATAGCCACTCTCAGCATTTCCCCTGAAATTCCCATTTGTTTAATTATTCATTCATTCATTCATTCATTTATCCCATCCTATATGAGCTACCGCAGTTAACTTGAAGAGGGTAACTTGTGCTGTTGTAAAGTTATTGCTATTGAGCACTTTGTGTTATATGCTTCAAGGTAGTTTCTGTGGACAAAACTATAAAGTGCTGAGTAGTACTGACTAGCATGAAATGTTCGATTTGTGATATTCAGCAAATTCACCCAAATTGAAGGATTTTACAAACAACCTCAATGAGAGAAAAAGGCCTAAGCATTTCTGTTCTATACATGTACAAGCTTATGTGAACATGTACATCTTCAAATCAAATTAACCTTAAAATGCGTATTGCACACTGCAGAAGAAATTCTGGTCACTTTCTCCTGAGAGAGAATAGGGACCTTCCGATTTTACTACACCTACGACTTTTGAAATCTAGTTTGTGTGGTTCAAATAACCAGATGTCCCATTAATCTTGTTTCTTGGACCTCCTTATGTGCTAGTGAACTACCGGAATTAGTAACAGTTCTGGGGAATGTGATTAGTCTGAAATTTGAAAGTCATGCTTGTACTCAATCTCGTACTCTTACTCTGATGTGAAGGTCCCTAATGTTGCGAGATGAGACGGCTGGAATACACAAGAATTCAAGGAAGCATTGAAGAGGAATGAATGGTACATGTACCACATGACACAATAACCAACCATCTAATTTAAGTGTTTTTTTGGAATCACACAACAATACCGCCATACTACTAAGAGGACCTTTTTCCTACCTGGAAAAGTCATCCAAGTCAACATATGGTGGCCAGAGCTTGCAAACCTAACTGGAGACAAACAGAATCATAAAATATTACTTGATTGCTTCACTACAGGTTTACTGAATTTCATTTTGTAGTTAAGGCGATAACTCAGAAGTAATTGACAATCAGTCAAAAACAAAGCAAAGGCCATTATGTCTTATTGATGAAGTTAAAACACATACAGGTGTGTACAGTCAAACTTGGTCATGCTAAGGACTAAAATATCCATACATGGCATGTTATACTAATGGGTTAACAACAGGGATAGGGATGTCTCGAAACACCCTCCCCACACATCCGCACTAAGGGAAATTTTTAAATTTAACACTTTGCGAAGATGCCATTTTCTGGGATTTTGGGTCATCAGTTCAAGTGATTTGAGTTTTACAAACCAGAAAATAACATCTGTTTCAGCAATGTCAATGTTATTGTGTTATGCACTGTAAAAGCTCCATTTAGCCACCTAGGCGCTTCTTAAGGACTAATTTTCTACAAACAAGCCTACATGTACCTCGTTTTCATGGTAAGGTCCCCATATTGGTGCAGTGTCTGGGGGTGGGGGCAGAGCATTGTTGCCATCTACAAAGTTTCCCCAGATGACACCATGTTGCCACTCTACAGGGGACTGTTGCCTAGGTGACAAACTGGAGTTTGATGATCGGCTGGCAGCAGGAGAGTGGCTGAGTGGGGAGCCACTGCTGACCCCACTGCTTGCACTGGACAGTGTGGTGTCCTTCCTGCTGGGCATACCAGACTCAAGGGGATCCCAGTCAGCAGGGTCACAGCTCCGAGGAGATGATGAATCAGTCTGCTAAGGAAATACACATTGTATAATAATCATTATTAAAAACTGGATCATTGGATAATGTAATTACAGGGTTTTAATTGGCTTAGTGTCAAAAGGGATATCAACCATCAATATTACCATTCCACGTTCAATAAATAAGCAGACAAAACAAAAACACGACCACATTGTTTGGCATGATGGGGGACGCATCCCCTGCGGTTGGCATGACAAACAACTTATAGGGTTAACCCTTTCCTGCCGGTAACCCACTAGCCTTTCCCGCCCGAGGGAAATGTCAAATTTTTCTAAATTGCTAACTATGAACTGGGAGACCACATGTCATATACCATTTAAAAGGTATTTTCTGGGGTGTGCTATAAATCACACCAACAGAGATGGAGGAGGTCACATATTAGAGTGAGAAAACTCAAAAACGAAAGAAGAAAAACATTGAAAATTTCCCTATTCGTTGTATATACTGGGTATCCCCCTAAACTATAGCTTAATGTACAGCTCTCAGTGCATTGCTTGTTGTCAGATATCAGCTGGACCCTTAACGTACAAAGGAAAAGAAAATCCAAAAGTTTGAGGGGTGGTAAATAAAGTCTCATATAGGAGGGGGGCATGATTTTATGCCTTCAATTTGTAGATCTTTCCAAGATCTTTTGGTTGTGCAAATTTCACACAAATTGACCAAATATTGTGCTCATTATTGCGTCTTGTGCCATATGGCACTTTTGGGCGGGAGAGGGTTAAAGAAAAAAATAGTACCCCCTGGTATCTATGATGTGGTTTACCACTTCTACAATTTTTCAAATGTTTCAATTTGATGCACTTACAGACTCTGACAATATCTCCTGGACAGAACTTTCTATGCATTAAAAACTGCAAATTAAGCTACAATTTGGGGGTAGATCTATCCCATGAAACGATCAGTGAAATTTTGTAATTTTTCATTTTGACGTTTGGAACTACATGTATTTCTGTCAAAGACCTGACTTCCTTCAGTTATCTTGACATGAGAAACAAATTTCACTCATGAAGACCTTTTAAATGGTACATCACACATACAAAATGGCAAAGAAAACAGTTCTACATGTACTGTAAGACTGAAATGGGTTAAAGACCCTTGTTGGTGCTTACACCAAGATTTGAAACCACCAACTCCAGTTCTACATGTACGTGAGAATCCAACCCATTCAGTTAGTTAGTGAATCCTTTGTAGGGCAAAATCTTTTCACAAGCGTAGAATAATTGAAGGCTGAATGATCCAACAAATTGGAGCCCCAGTGTGAACAAACAAGTCCATTCTTACGATAGCTAAACTGTTCCCATAAGGAATCACCTGAGGCACATACTGTAAAATGTGCATGTAGCGGACAGTCTTTTTACCCTGAAGATAGCTTGATCAATCGAAAATGTTTGGTTTTAATTCTTCTTTTTCTTTTTAGCAGTGTAAAATAGTGCTGTTAAAATAATAATAATAATAACAATAATAATAATAATAACAACAACAACAACAGTAATAAACTGTATTAATTACCCTCAGCAGTGATTATAGCAATCATCGTACCCAGAGTCCTCAGGCTCTTTGGCAAGCGGTTAGTCACCAGGAGAGACTCTGGGGACATCGAATTTTATTACCGCAGGATTTCTGCGGTAAAACAATGGAAACCGTTAAGGAAAAAAGACAATCAAAAAATTTGAATTTTTTCGATGTCCCCAGAGTCTCTCCTGGTGCCCACCTGCTGACCAAAAAGCCTGAGGACTCTGGGTAGCAGATTGTGATTATAGCACAAGTGCTCCAGTGAGGCTGAGCATTAAACGTTCACAAAGAAATAATGATCTAAATTTAATTGAACAATAACATGATCAACAAATCCCAACTGGAAGGAGGCAGGTCCATCAGCTGGTTATTTACAAGCCTGGCAAATGAGTTAAACTTGGAGCTACTGAGGAACAACTCCAGCTAACATCCAGAGCAGGACTTTAAACCAGGGACCTCTGGATTTCAATTTTTCCAAAATTCAGTTTCTGGTCTTAGAAGACTTCAGATCAGCAGATGCTCAGCCTTGAACCACTGACCAACACACTAAACACTATGGCCCTACACCTCTAAAATGAAATACAGCCATTCACATCACTCATCAATCACTTTTACCAATAACTTACCTTCAACTCAAACTCTTCTGAGATGCCAAGATTGAATTTCTTGTTTATTGGACATTCTACATCCAAAGGGAAATTTTTGGGTTCCACACACACATTACCCACAAACTGGTCGGCTTCACTGCCCAAGTGTTCCAAATGGAACTCAATCACAAACCAAAAACCATGCAAGAGATTTTGAATGATGGTATAGTCAACCTCCTGTTGATAGAAATGTAGGAAATACAGTAACTAATTTTGAAAATCAGTCAAAATCTACCAATCACCAGCTGTTATTTGTTAATAAACATCATTGTTGTTGTTTCCCACAAGAGTCTTGGCTGCAGAAACGAACCGTCAGTGGGCTGCTGTGGCTTATATGCTTCAGAGTAGAGTGAAAGGGCAAAAGCAAGTTGAATTTTTTTCTTCAAGTAATTTTCTACATTTTCTGTTGCTGAGTATTTGACCACGGTGACCATCAGGCAAAGATTGTTTCATTCCTGGCCAACACCCTCAGGTGCAACATAACTCTAAAGAGTATGACTGTGTGATGCAATATTTTGACTGTACACCCTGCAGCAAATTTACATTAGTTTACAATTACATTCAGTTTTGTCCGTTAGGTCATTAGACATCACACCAACGTTAGAAATGATACAAAAAGCTAAAAATAATAACAATATAAGTTAGTACATGTGACTACATACACAATTCTATTTAACTCACTTGGTAATTTTCAGTCGTAAGTTTAAAATGTTCAGGGCATTGATGTTTCAGTGAGATGGCAATGTCTGAGGAGATACTGAATGGGAAAGTCTGTAACAAGTGATACTTGCTGGCAATTTCTCGATCCTTCACAGTCTATAAAAAATGACCAGAATATCAGGTCAAATTAATGTATTGAAGTCTCCCACTCTCGAAATTTTCTTTTCCTTCTAATCAATTTCATAGTTTTAACTTCAAGATTCTATACTTCATGAGACATATAGTCTGTAAAATTTTACACAGTTTGTTAATTAATTGCCTTGATTTCCTACCATGTTGTAAAAGTGAAGTCCTGTATGTGCCCATTGATCAGAGATTTTTAAAAGAATGACTAAAACGCACTAAAAGAATTGTTCCACGGCCATGGATAGAACTTAAATTTTCATCAATAAAAGCACTTTATTAATTAGTCTACCAATTCGAAAACAGGGGTTACCATACATGTTTATACTTCCTATCGGCTTATTAGCTTGAAACATCAACAGCAGTCCTAAACCACAAATTCTTCTTTAAAACTTACAATAACCACACAATGTTTAGTGGGCCCCCCAATTCAGGCAGGGTTTGAGCCGGGCCGCGCCATTGCGCCAATCCCACACTGCAATTGAAATTGTCCCTTAAAAAAAACGGCCAAGGGGACAATTTGTCTCCTTCAAAATTAAGGGAAAAAACTCGAACGGAAGCAGACACGAAGGGATCCCAGAGATTGCAAGTTAAACAGAACGTGGAAAGTATATTTTACCGCACGTTGTTCCTTCAAAGTTCATTCTCAAGTCACATTTCACAATAGAAAGCTTTTTCGCTACAAATCGAAGCCAGACTGAATCAGAAAAATGATACAGAAGAAGAACAGTGAATTAATCAGGAAGAATCGGATGAGGATCAAAGGAAACCGAGAAAATCATGAACTTTCCAGAAAAGTTGGTTGTGAGATCACACATGGTTGCACTATGAAAAGGAGGCGATGTTCTGCTATTTTTGTCGGAAATCTAAGAAGACAATCCCTTTGCATCGGCAGAAGGGTGTACAAATTTTAGAACCTCAACTCTGCAAAGACATAAAGACTGTTAAGAGCATGAGGATGCTGTCAATGAAGAAGCTATGAGGGATACATTCAGCAACACACAGCGCCATGCTCTTAGAGAACAATCGCAAGCCATCCTCAGAGCAATGAGAGCCCTCTACTGGCTGGCCAAAGAGGACGTAACCACAGTCAAATATGACTCACTACTCAATTTTCTGGATGAAGTTGGCCTAGAAAGTGTTAAGAATCTTCGAGTGGGAGGAAATGCTACCTATCATTCTCATCAAAGTGCGGAAGGTATGCAAGATGCTATTGCTACTGTTCTGAAGTCTAACATTGACAAACTAGGGTTAGGGACTTTGATGTTTGGGCTAGAACCAACAGAAGAATTAGTACATGTACGTCTACCAGTAATTAAGAAAGGAATTGAAGTTTACAAGGGGATGCCGAGACGAGATTCTGCTGTGAAATGTTTTGAAGTATAAAGTATAGTCATTGATCCTCTGTTTAAATATGACGAGAAAAAAAAAGTATTGACACTAATAACTTAACTTTTCTTGTTTGTGTTGATCACTGTTCTTGTATTACAAGGATCAGCTAAAAAAAAGTTTTTGTTGGCTTGCCTGTATCAATGTAAAAAAACTGTTGAATAAAAATTAATTTATCTGTCCCCCTAAAAATAAAAATGTCCCCCAAAATTTTAGCCAAGGGGACAAATTGTCCCCCAGTGATCAATTCCTAGCTCAAACCCTGTTTAGGAGTCAAGAATGCAATATCTTGTGCTTTAAATCACAATAGATGGCATGCTAGTCTTAAGCACAGGATTTACAGCCCTGGCCCTAGTTGTTCAAAGAACTTTATAAGTCTACCAATTCGAAAACAGGGGTTACCATACAAGTTTACACTTCCTCTCAGCTTAACTACCTTGCACATCAACAGCAGTCCTAAACCATAAATTCGTCTTTATAACTTACAATAACCACACAATGTTTAGTGGGCCCCCCAATTCAGGAGTCAAGAATGCAATATTTTGTGCTTTAAATCACAATAGATGGCATGCTAGTCTTAAACACAGGATTTACTGCCCTGGCCCCAGTTGTTCAAAGAACGGATAACTTTATCCACTGGATAAGTTGCTATCCAGCAGAGCAAATATACTCCAACCAATTGTTTTGCAAAGTTTTCCACGCAATCCCATTCTTAAATTTGACATATGCTTCTACTCTAAGACTATTCACAAATTATACATGTAGGACTATCATGAAAATCTTGCACACATTTTACAGTAACTGCCAGAACTATCCAGTGGATAAAATTATCCACCCTTTGAACAACTACATGTAGGACCAGCTGTTTTAAAACTGAACATTGCCGGGGTAACAAAACACTTTGAGCTGCAAACCAACTGAAGTATTCTTCACTAAGGAAGAGAAAAACTAAATGTGAAGTGAAAAGGAAGCAACACGACAACACAATACTGAATCTAGATGTGACCACTGACTCTTCAATCCTCTGGTTATAAGACAATTAGTCAAACCATGAGTCCAACAGGAAGCACAAAATTACCTTAAAGGTAGCATCATCTTGATCATGTCTCATTATCACAATCCGCAGGTACCACACTTGTCCAGCAACTGCCCTTGATGCAAAAACTGCAATCTGAACTTGAATTTCCTCCTGGTAATAATAATGTAAATTAAATATCAATACTTACAGCCAGTATTGCGATTGGTCAAAGAAATAACCTAAGACATTTTCAAACACAAATACTTCACATGATCTAATTAATGAATATTAAATACAGTTATTAAAAACACTGAGTTAAAGTTCTCTTCACTGTTAGTATTAATATTATTATAAAGCTGCCGGGATTTTCAGCAGTTTACATACATGTAATTTATGCAGTATATTATCAAGGAAGCTTGCTGAGGTTACCCAAGTGCATTGTCAGAAACAGTTTGATAGTACATTACTTGCAAAAAATTTCGGACGATTTTAATTTCGGACAAAAAAAGTGTCCGAAAATAAAACCGTCCGAAATTTTTAAGCGTCCGAATTTTTTACAGTATAGTATAAAACTTTAAAAGTACTTTCTGGGCGACAGCATCACATATTCAAAGCCAATGTACATGATATGTTTAGAATTCGGATTAGGCGGCTTTGCTCAGTCGTTCTTTTAATCACTGGAAAGGTAAGCATTTGAGACACTGCTTGAGTCATAAGCTTGATTGGGTTTGTGTTATTTTCTCGTTGGTGTATCCGGCTGTAAAACCTTGAAGATACAGTAAAACTATCATTTTCAAAGATTTTAGTTCAGTCTAATTCATGTTTTTTAGTCGTAAATTTAATTACTTTGGGCATGTTTCAGCGCAGTGTCTGAAATGTTTGTCCGAAAATTGTCCAAAATGAGGGAAAAAGTGTCCGAAAATTAAACAACCGAAATTTTAACGTCCGATTGCAAGTAATGTAGTCAATGTTTTTAGACAAAAGTACAAGTATGTACATGTATATACATGCCCAATATGTATCCTACTCACTGGTTTAGAAAGTCCTATACTCCTTACAGCCATCTGGGAGTCTGAAAAAAGACATTTAATTAGATGAGCTACTGGACTAGTTAAAATCAAACACTGATTTGAAGTACATGTAAACTATAATAATAATTATTAATAGTACATGTAAGAATGGCGCAAAGTTTTAAGGTCTGAATATTCAAGAACAATAATTAGCTTGAATATATGCTTTAAGCATTTTTTCCTAGACCTCTTTATTTTTCCCAAGGCATGAAATTTCCCAACCTCGTTCCCAGGGCCTTTCCTCTTCACGTCCCAGGGAGCGAGAGAGGAGAGACCGTGGTTGGGGCTGGTCACGTGTCTCCCAGAATCTGGGAGATTACAAATAAATGACTGGAGAGAGGGGTGGCTGAGTGTCAGTTTGCCTATACTAAGTGTACCGGAGATGGGAAAACATGCCCCAGTCAAGTCAACTTGCGATTCGCGTGTGTTTCAAAGGTCATGTCAAGTGGTCATTCAGAAACCCCTAAAAAGGTATATAAAGTGAGGGAATCTGTGAATGTGAGCTGCTATCAACATTGTAAAGCAGTTGGAGATACAAGTCATTGGCGAAATCTTTACAGCAAAGGGAATCGACTACTTCTGGTGGTAGCCGAGGAGCTTTATGGCCACGCACTTCCACAAAGTGAATTTTTGCCACATCTACTTTTAGAGTGGTCAAGTCCATGATCTCTGAAAGTCAGGCATTGTTAAGGTCAAGCGGTGCATCGAGGAGTCATCCTCCGCGCCGCATTTGACGGCCAGGAAAAAATCAAACGTGACCGGAAATGTATCTCGGAGCCATTGTAGCCGCAGACTAAATTAACACCATCAACTGGAACAAAGGTTATTTCGTTATTGTTTTACAACGATTACGGTATTTCAAAAGTGTTTTCCATGTTCATTAAAAAGATCCGTGAAATATTTACCATCTACATGTTGTTATACCGTACATCCTCCTTCCGAAAGTGTTCTGCTTATGTGCTATTTCCTGTGTATTGTTTGTTGTTGCAACCCTGCTAACAGAGCGTTTCTTTCTTGCAAATCTTTTAGCATGTGCGTGGTCGTTCGCGTCTCTAGTATTTTGCATCGTTGGTTTGTTTACGTCCCGAGAGAAAAGGGGACGTAACCAAACCAACGACGCTAAATACCGAACGACTGCGCTTATGCTAAAATATTTTCCAGAAAGAAACGCTCTGTTAGCAGCGTAATTGCTGCAGAATGTCCTTTCAGAACAGTTAGACATAGGCCCGATTCCTTTCAAGTTTCCTTCCTTAGTTCTTCAGATCTGATGTTTCATCAGCACATTCAAAGCTAGAATAAACCACGATTACAACTCCATGAATTGAAGGGGAAGGCGCTGTTTGTCCACGGTTAATTTTGTCATGTATACACAGTGATTTTCCAAAGTACAGCGCTTCGAGACAACGGACTTTGTTAAGCTTTCAGATTAATGCTACAATGGCTCGCAAAATGAAGACTACTGAAAAACATAGCCAGTTGAATGAGTTTTCGCGTGGGCTTCGCACAGCAAAGCAGAAGTCTTGTTTCGGAGTGGACAATAAATCTTGACAAAACACAGCAAGTGAAGGACTCCTCCCTGGGTCTAATTTTTCTCTGGGAGACACGTGACCAGCCCCAACCAGGGTCTCCCCTCTCTCGCTCCCTGGGACGTGAAGAGGAGAGACCCTGCAAACGAGGTTGGAAATTTCCGCCAATAAATTCTTCCTACTACCAATCCTCTTGCCAAGACTGTCTTTTTGCCACAGCATTTGATCAAAATGCACTTACATGATTGTACTCTTCTAAACAAAGCTTTATCTCTTAAAGCCATTATTTGTCTTTGTGATGTAATCTCATAATAATTATTGTGGTCTGATAGCACTTGCTCTTTTATTAAAGGTGATGCCATAAACAAGAAAAGGAAGGTACCCATAAGGACATCCCAGACTTAAGTCCAGTTGAGTTTTACAAATATACAAGGCGTGTGAACTGTGGGTCAAGGCAATGGCAAACCTAAACTTACATATATAGAGAAATACATTATTATTTTGATTTTTAGCTAATGCTTATCACTACAGTCAATGCTTTAAACTCCAATCAATACAATGAGTGCTTAACCTTAATCAAAGTTGTCAGCACTTAACCCTACATGTTCAATTGAGTGCTTAACCTTAATTGCTATTTTCAGTGCTTTGGGCCCACAGTAATTGGCGCTAGCTGTTGTGGTCACCCTGCCTTAACCCAGTAATCGTTTATTTTCTGTTTCATGTTGTTATGTTCTGTTTATAGTCTTAAGTTTGAAGGCGAAGTCAAATAAATAAGTAAAATAAAAAAATACCTGACTGATAACTCAACTCATGAGACTTATAAAACAAGTTTTCTCGGCTTGCATCCCTCACTGGCTCGCAGTTAGTTAAAAACCCAGTACAGGTGATCATAAGAATAATTTCATTTTTTTTCTTTATCTTTGAATGAGACAAGTGGGTTAACTGCCAATATAAACCACAGCAGTACATGTAGACATGAGTGTGTAAAGATGATTGTTTAGAACACATTTCTTTATACATGTAGAGAATAGGAGAAGAAAAAGACAACCAGCATGCTTCTTAATAAGCCCCACATGCATGCTTCCAAGTGACTGGGCCTGTGAGTCATTTCCAGGTTGAGGGCTTGACTGAACAGAGCACATTATTCAATTAATCAAGGACATTAATTATGATTAGGCCATAGGGAACACAAAGAATAGATCTATAAAAAACCAACTGTGAGCCAACTCGTGAATGCGGAAGAGGA
The DNA here is from genome assembly GCF_977016875.1 of Pavona decussata. NCBI lineage: Eukaryota > Metazoa > Cnidaria > Anthozoa > Scleractinia > Agariciidae > Pavona > Pavona decussata. The sequence continues at coordinate 958,464 of NW_028145574.1, forward strand.
TAGTGGTAATGCAGTACTTGTTAGTCCAGCAATTCAACAAATTAGCAATGCATATTGGTAATAAATAAACATTTGTATTTACACAACTTGCAAGTCGTAAAGAAACAGCACCCTGTTAGTCTAGAATAGTTAGAATGTCTAATCAATGAATACAATTTACTAAACAAAATACATGTAAAGGTCTAAAAGTTTCAAAATGTTAGATGAAATTCCATTCTCGTGTAACTTGGGTGAATTTGCTTGCGAGGACACGTGTTTGTTTACAGGGCAGCACTAAAATTATAAAAGCCATAATCCAGAAAACAGAAACCGGAATCCGGAATCCAGAATCAGAAACTATAATGAATACGGTTAGGAATATTTAATGGCGAAATACATGACTTGGGGTAAAAAATACAGAATAAAAAACTCATATCACTTGTTGGCATAAATGAAAGGACTCTTTATATTATAAAGGAAGCAATGTCCTATGGGACAGAGAGAGACAACATAGAGGTGACTCGGAGACAACATTAATTGCTTCACACCGCACAGATGGCGGACTTTCCAATTAAGAGGTGGTTAGTTGCGTGAATGCATATCTTCTGCCTCTTTTGTTTCGTCTATTTTCCGGACACCCCGCTTCAACTTGTTTTGATAGAGTCTTAATAGAGTTTCAATGCAAAACATAGAGGTGACTTATAGACTATGAAATTAGTTTTCTTAAGTTCATGGGCGATCAGTTTTTAAGGTAAGTATATGAAAGACAAATTCCTAATAAAAGGGCATTTTTAATCAGCTAATTATCTTGAACATACACTGTCAATAGTAAAAGAAGCCCTGGGTTTGTTGCAGTTTCATGCCACCTACATGTATCTGTCGAGTTGCTGTTCAGTGCTACATTAAATTGAGGTGTCTCGAAAACGAAGACCTCTAAAACGAAGACCATAAGACCTTAAGACCCTAAGACCCCAACAACTCGAAAACGAAGACCCCCAAGTATTAGTACAAAAAAAATTAAATAGCGAAAAATACATTATTTCATACCTCAAGTGAAATTTAATTCCTTCCTGTGGTCCTACCATGGTCATCCGCCATCTTGAGCTGAGTGACTGCGTTCCCATGGAATACTGACCGGAAGTGCGTTTCCTGCTCCACTGGACCGGAAGTGTGTTTCCAAACGTCTCAGTTGCACTGATGGGTTTTTATTTAATTATCAACTAGCAAAAAAACGAGTGTTAAATCCCTCCTTCTCGGAATTACAACCACGCGATCGTTAGAGCAAAAGAAATGAAGCCTAGGCTTTCTATTATGAAAGTTGCTGTAATGATTGTGAGGTTCTTCAATCCCGAGTACATCCATACATTTGTCTCTATAGCAAACCAGCCGTGAACTGCTACTAAGAATAGTTCGCGGGAAAAATACAGGGAAATGTATGGAAAGTTCAAAACACGACTGGACGCTTACTAGCACTGCTACGTCCCTCCAATTTTTTTCCTAAAATCCTCTTCCTAGTATCAAAAGTATCCAATTCATGAATTTTTCAGAAGCAATGTTTTCTGAAAATTATTTGACATCGGATTTCCATACAAACAAATGAATGTTATTTCGAGCCTGTTTGCCTACTCGTCAAAATGGCGTCGAAAACCATGATAAGGCCTATTAGCGCAACTGAGACGTCCGGAAACGCGCTTCCGGTCCAGTGGAGCGGGAGACGCACTTGCGGTTAGTATTCCATGGGAACGCGGTTACTCAGCTCAAGATGGAGGATAACCATGGTAGGACCACAGAAAGGAATTAAATTTCACTTGAGGTATGAAATAATGTATTTTTTGCTATTTAATTTTTTTTTTTTGTACTTATACCTGGAAATTTGGGGGTCTTCGTTTTCGAGTTGTTGGGGTCTTAGGGTCTTAGGGTCTTCGTTTTAGAGGTCTTTGTTTTCGAGACACCCATTAAATTGACACAGTTTTGAAATTATCATCCATTGAAAATTTACCTATGGAGTCACTGATGTATCTTTCTTCAAAACCTTCTTGATCTTTCCCTTGAACTAAAAATTCAGGAATCTCTTCCTTCTGAATATCAAATGAAAATTAATTAAAATATAAACATTAAACAGCTACTAAAGATCACCATTAAAAACATGCTTATTAACAAAATGTAAAAATACCCTGACTGTTCTATGGTAACTCAACTGTTCAAATGAATCATTATACAGTACAGCTGTACACTGATGTGTTAAAAGCACTTTTAACTTGACATTGACAGACATTTCATAATTTATCTTTTGATAATACAGAAATGATGACTCACTATTTCAGTACTCAAGCACTTGTTCCAATGATAGGAGAAGTTAGCTAACTTTTTCTTTTAATAGACCATCAGTTTTGTTTTTTAAGGTCTCTTATTTGGACAAACATATTAAAGACACAAATAAAAGGCTGCTACAGCTGCAATACTTAACAAAATACCCCTGAAATGTCAGTATGTGGCATAAAATTAATCCAAGTGATCTACTGGCCACGGCCCACAATAATTGTTTGAGGGACTGATGGCTGATTGATATGATTTAAAAGAACTGGAATACTAACATTTGTGCTTGAGAGCTCTGACTCTATTTTGCCACATACAAGTTTGGGAAAACTCAAGGACTCACCAAACAATATTGAAGAAATTTATTCAAAGGAGATGTAAACCTTTTTTTGTGAAATCTAAGGACTTTACAAGACACTGCCAACTTCAATGCCTAGTTTTAAAACACTGTACTGCCTGTTTAAGTGCAAACTCAGACGCTTATTTTTAAAACACTGTACTGCCTGTTTAACTGCATCCACTGCAATGATTTTAAACCCTTATATAAAACATGCCCAATGTACATAATATGTTACAGGACAAAATTAACTTCAGGTTAAAACTTTTTAACCAAGGTTGATTCTCTATTTCCTGATCCTAGCCCTAATTATTCACAAAGATGTCAATTCAGAATCAACCAAGGTCAAAAATTTTAACGTAAATATAATTTGACCTGTAAGATATAATTATACAGACTACAGTTGCACTCACTGGTTTCAAATGCCTTCTTCTAATTCTTTCATCCATCCTAAAGTTGCCTTCAGTTTGAAATCTGAGAGTCTGAAAAAACAGGGTTGCAGCCAGCATGATACAAACCAAGGCACCTGCCTCAGCCATTCTTTCTGGTAATTGACTATGACCAAATAGAATTAATGAGCAAATAGATCAAAGCTAAATAAAATGTCGGAGTAGCATTTAAAAACCCCACCAAACATTCTCCTAATTTAAAGTTTCTGTCAAGTAATTAACAGTTAGTGGATGAGGTTGAGCAAAATATTGTGATTTGTCAGTGCCTGGCAAACAAATTATTTGCCGAAGCCAAAGAAGAGACTGACAAATCACAATATTTTGCAATAACCAAGTTCATTCTATTGTGCTTGTGCCTGAATGTAATTGAGTGACAAGTTCTCAGCGCACATTAAAGTTACTCATGTGTTGCCATTTGCAAAATGGCAGCAGCAAATTTTTCTGCTTCTGCGCTTGCGTATGACAACTTATGCTTATGCTTATCGCATAAGCATCCTTGTGCTTATGCTTATGCTTGCATCGTACATGGAAACCAGGCTTTAAGATTGTATTATTTGTATCTCAAAAGACAAGACAACATTACTTGTCAGTCTCAAAAGAGAGCTATTTCTGAAAAGACAAGTCTCATTGGGAAATACTGCACACGACGCCACAGAAGGTGATGTTCGGGTGCACAGTCGACCACCACAACAGCCAAACAAACACTTTGATTCAGCAATCGATATTTTTTTGAAAACTAGGAGAAACCGTTCAAATCAAAATCCTCGAAAAAAAAAGAAAAGAAAAGCGTTTGCAAGCAAATTACCAAATGAATGTATTGCTTGAGAGTTTTAACACAAAATCATTGTAAATGAAAAAGTGATCACTAACCGCGTCAATTTCCAACACTACAAGAACATGGTAGCGTAGCTGTGATATTTTTGAAATTATTATATAAGACCGACATCCACATGAAATCCAGCGAGGATAATTGAGAACTCTGACATGTATTTTACTTATCTTATTCATTTATCTATTTTTACGGTTGGTGTGATATCTTAACGATTTTACTGACCTAATATATGTAAATGTAAATGAAAATGTACAAAGAAGGACATCGAACACGTTTTTTCTACAAATCGAGCAAAAAATCCTTGAGATGTTCAGACGCAGAGAAACGAAAGTAGGAAGAACTCTGTATTCTACCATAACGAGACCTAACAAACATTTGAAGTCTTTGGCCTTTATCGGTTTAAAAAATGACAAATAAGCAAACGCTTATCCAACTGTTCACAGTTTGCGGGTGCTACAATCACAACGCGTAACAAACGATCACCGCGCGAGAGAACAAATCACGTGAGTGAGCTATGAATTCCTGGAACATCAATATGTATTAGAATTCTTTTTTCGTTATTTTGTAACAGGCTGCAACTCTTCGGCTCCTGTTTTGTAAGCATTGTCTTGTAGGTTAATATTATGTAAGTAAGTAGTATTTAACTAAGCAAGTTATATGCAAGTAGGTATTAAAGCTTTATGTAACTTAGTAAGTACTATGTAAGTAAGTCAGCATTATGTTTGTAAAACAATAAAAATTAAAAAATATATATAATTATATATTTTCATTGCCTGCACTTCGGTCTCGCAGAGAATGCCAGGCCTCAAGGAAAAGTCTCTTGTGGTAATCACGCGCCTTGTCGACAATGGTGGCTTGGTCAAAATCTATACTATGGCCAAACTGATTCGCGTGTTGCGCTATCTTTGAGTTGTTATCGCCAACACGGACTGCTCTTCTGTGTTTTTTTATCCTTGTTGCCAAGGCTCTGTCGGTTTGCTTATATTACACAAAATTGAAGAAAGAAAAGAAAACAACTGCATTTCCTTTTTGGACACTGTAACCACAAGGGTTCATGACCGCATACAAGTTAGTGTGTATAGAAAGCCTACACACACCGACAAATACCTTGATTTCAATTCTCATCACCCTGCGCAGCATAAGAGATCAGTTGTTAATACTCTCCTCGACAGAGCCAAGAACATGCCGTCGACAGGAGCAGGATAATGTCAAGAGAGGAAGCACGTCATTGACGTCTTGAGGGATAATAACTATCCTTAAGGATTTATCAAGAGTTGCGACTCCTATCGTAATGCCCCTTGTCGCGTGTCAAGTAACAACAATACTTCCAACATAGTAACGAATGGCAATTTTGTTGTCCTACCGTATATCAGAGGCGTCTGCGAAAGAATTTCTAGGGCGCTGCGGAGCAATAATATTAAAGTTGGTTTTAAACATCTCAACACTTTGCGTGCACGCTTCCCACTGCCCAAGGACAAACACTCCACTTTACAATCAAGACGTGTGGTCTACAAAATTGGGTGTTCTGATTGCAATTTTGTGTACTACATGTATGGGCAAATGGACAGAGCCTTGGCAACAAGAATCAAAGAACACAGAAGAGCAGTCCATGTTGGCGATCACACAACACGCGAATCAGTTTGGCCATAGTATAGATTTTGACTAAGCCACCATTGTCGACAAGGCGTGTGATTACCACAAGAGACTTTTCCTTGAGGCTTGGAATTCTCTGCGAGACCGAAATGCGGGCAATGAACATATCCGGGAATTCATTGCTCACTCACGTGATTTGTTCTCTCGCGTGGTGGTCGTTCGTTACGCGTCGTGATTGTAGCAGGCGCAAACTGTGAACCGTTGGATAAGCGTTTACTTATTTGTCATTTTTTAAACCGACAAAGGCCAAAGATTTTCGGTCGAAACGTCTTGGTAAGTTTTTATAAACGTTTGGTTTTAACGTTTTACAATTCAGTGTCATACACATAAAATTTTTTAGATTACATTATGACTTGCATATAGTATATAGCATGTAGTCCCCACACGGTCTAACACATTTAACTTCCCGCCCAATGTTGTAATCAATTTTTCCCATTACGAAAATCGAATTTTAAAGTACGGATCATTCCTGAAAGGTTAGTTCAATTTTTCAATCTGAAAATTAAAGGCCAGCCATTTTGTCCAAATATCTCCAAACTTCGCTGGCTGTAGCCAACTTGAAAATTCATACCTGAAGATGGTGAAGATGTTGCAACATTTCCAATATCTTTCCCTGTAGCTACTTAAGCAACACAACTCTCACCTTTTCTTTAAAAAAAAAAACATAAAAATAGGACAGATACCAGTTTCTCCTATAATTTTTTCCAAAGAATAATAGAGAACTGCGAACATTTGTCCAATACATGCAAAACAAAGCTAATTAACCGCCGTTTTCGCTTTTCACATTTTCCTAGAGAAAAGCCCTGGGGACGAGATTAGGTACTTTCCTCACAGGTATAGAAGCAAAAAGTCAGATAAACATTTTGAGTAAAATTCTGTTTTCTACAAAGCTTCGACAGTTGCACCTCATTTCATGAATTCATATTCCCATCAACAGTTTAAGTGGTTGCGCGAGAAATATTGTTTTTAGACCATCTGAATAACTTCAAGGATTCCATTAAGACATAAAGCACAGTAAAGTTCACATTCAAACCTGTGGTACATTATGCAAAGTGGATTCCCAGGCCAGGAGCACACAAAATTTCTCAGAACGTCGACAGCTCATGTGATGATTTGCAGATCGTTTCCGATCGAACGTTTCGACTTGACACAATCTCGAACAGGCATTTCTCCACTATGGCTATGAACTCACTGATTTCCTCTTTCTAAGCAGCCAAGTGTTCCTTAGAAGTTGTTCTTTTGATTTTACAGTATTGAAAACCTATGTCTTCGTTTCAAGAACCACAAACTGCAACCATGAAAATTCACGAATGTACGCGGACGCCATTTGAAATACAAGATCTACGAACAAAGCCGACTGAGTTCTCATCCACCATTCGTGGTGAACTCGACCCAACTTCGCGTAAATTGTGCAATTCCGAAAGTTTCCGATTTACGGAGCTCCGCATCCTCTCAATGCTGTAAATTTTGATCACTACCTCAGTTTATGAGTCAAAATAGCCTTTTGAAACATATGTCTTATCTTAGACTTGGGCTTGGGCATCCAACACCAGTACGTCTACAGCTCATCTGATGATATGCAGATCGTTTCCGATCGCACGTTTCGCCTTTCTCGAACAGGAATTTTTCCGCTATGAACTCACCGATTTGTAATTCAGTCCAAGGAAAACCTATGTTTTCGTTCCAAGAACCGCAAAATGCCACCATGAAACTTCACAAATGAGTGACGCGGAAGCCATTTGAAAAAAAAAGATCTACGAAAAAAGCCGAATGACATCTCATCAACCATTCGTGGCCATATCCCTTTGCTCGTTAATTTCCCGCCAATTTTTCACTGTCGAATCAGTTGCTATCTCTCTGCCACAAGACTCGATCAAAATGCCTTAGCTGTCTCTAGCAAAGCTTCTGATCGCCCAAGTCCATTACTTGACCAACAGTGTGACCCACATTTTCGCTTCAAAATTGGCCTTATGTCCTATTTGGAAATACCCACCTTCTGGGGACTCTGATCAGTGAGGAACAACACCTCTGTAAATTTTCATCGGCTACACCTCAGTTTATGAGTCGAAATAGCCTTTTCGAACACATATCTTATCTTGGCCTTGGGCTTAAACTTATAGCTTTTCTGCCATTATCTATCGCCGATTTTGATCACTACACCTTATACTTTCATGGTTCAGTTAAGAATAATGAGTAAGCTCGCAAAAACGTCACCATTTTATCCGGATTCATGTAACTCGACTGATCAAAACGACCAGAACTAGCTGCATTTTTTTTAAACTAAGCTCCTTTTTTTCTCTTGTAAAGGCTCGATAGTTTAACTTTATCACGTCAATTTAACGCGATTAATTTACACTTTCACTGCGCGACAAACAATTTCCAGTCTTGAGACTGTGGGGACCAAGTTAAGGTTTACTTCTTCTCCAACACCGCCTGAGGGAAATGCCTCACAGAAAAAAAATTTAACACCTTAAGAACAAAATGACTTACATAGCTTACCTTTAGACAGCTACATTTTAGTTCCGCTTATACCGTGAGTTCTTGACGTAACTGAACTCTCAAGAAAATTCCTTTGCTTATTAAACTAGAGTTAATTCGTCACCAACAATTGAATGAAAAAAATCCAAAACAGTCTGGGCTTGCCAAAACACTTTGGAGCTGGAGTACAGATAACCGCGGCGCATCACGAAAAACCGGACCATTATTATGGGGACTATCATGAGAAACAAGTAACTTTAAACCCTTTGATCTTTTCTTATCTCAGGACTCAAGCAGACTTACTCAACACGTAACGTACAGCTGCGTTGGTCCCCTCAACTCGCAAATTTGTTTTTCATTAGATGGCACTTAACTCAAAAACGTTGACAGCTTAGCTTCCTTCCTATAATGAGTCTGGTAATGACTAAAAACAAAATTCCTCACGAACTCGAAAAAGCAAAACAAAAAACATCTAGTTGGCGCTAGCCTTCTCTGTCACCATGCACATAACATTATGGGGCCCTCGAGAAAAAATTAAATACGGTTTTTCGTCTCAACAGTTTTCTCGAATTTCTAACTGGACTGATGGAAACAGTCAACTAAGTCAGTAACTTTTGTACAGCACATCCTGTTAAGTTATACAGAGGAGATGGGGACTATTTTCGCGTCTAGGTCTTATTTCGATTAAATCCTGTATTGGTTTAAAACACATTTCAAAGCGTCCTTCTCAGCAAGGTTACAAATCAGAAAAATTCGTACGACTGAAAAAATAATGTCAGTTCGCGAGACTTTTTGTATTCTGAGAGCATGTGGAGACCCCGGCTAGTCTAGCCTGAGGTCAAATTAATTGCAGTACAGCGAAAGTAACAACTGAACTAAACAACATGCAGACATGTTATTGTCTTGCACTAAATATTATAGAAATCCTCACTGAGAAAAGAAATCCAGTTTTTCTTCATGAGTTCTCTCAAATTGAAAGAATCGATTTTCGTCGGCACAAACAACACGGTAAATTTCATCTGAAGGCAACTCTGACCAAAGTAAACGGTTACTGGATTGCGCGGGAAATTTTGTTTTCAGACCCTCTGAATAATTACAGCGCTATGTCCACAAGATATTACCCCTTGGATTCCATTGACACCAACAGCTTAGCCCTCAGTTGCAGCAAGGATTCATCACCTGAATTTCATATTTAAATTGCATCAATGAACATTTTAATTAGGCTGCCTTGACTTTGGGCCAATTGTTGCTGTTTTTTCCTTTGCTTGTTAATTTCCCGCCAATTTGTCACTGTCGAATCAGTTGCTATCTCTCTGCCACAAGACTCGATCAAAATGCCTTAGCTGTCTCTAGCAAAGCCTTATCGCCCAAGTCCATTATTTGACCAACAGTGTGACCCACATTTTCGCTTCAAAATTGGCCTTATGTCCTATTTTGAAATACCCACCTTCTGGGGACTCTGATCAGTGAGGAACAACACCTCTGTAAATTTTCATCGGCTACACCTCAGTTTATGAGTCGAGATAGCCTTTTGGAACATATATCTTATCTTGGCCTTGGGCTTAAACTTATAGCTTTTCTGCCATTATCTATCGCCGATTTTGATCACTACACCTTATACTTTCATGGTTCAGTTAAGAATAATGAGTAAGCTCGCAAAAACGTCACCATTTTATCCGGATTCATGTAACTCGACTGATCAAAACGACCTGAACTAGCTGCATTTTTTTTAAACTAAGCTCCTTTTTTTCTCTTGTAAAGGCTCGATAGTTTAACTTCATCACATCAATTTAACGCGATTAATTTACACTTTCACTGCGCGACAAACAATTTCCAGTCTTTAAACTGTGGGGACCAAGTTAAGGTTTACTTCTTCTCCAACACCGCCTGAGGGAAATGCCTCACAGAAAAAAAAAATTAACACCTTAAGAACAAAATGACTTACATAGCTTACCTTTTGACAGCTACATTTTAGTTCCGCTTATACCCTGAGTTCTTGATGTAACTGAACTCTCAAGAAAATTCCTTTGCTTATTAAACTAGAGCTAATTCGTCACCAACAATTGAATGAAAAAAATCCAAAACAGTCTGGGCTTGCCAAAACACTTTGGAGCTGGAGTACAGATAACCCGCGCGGCACATCACGAAAAACCGGACCATTATTATGGGGACTATCATGAGAAACAAATAACTTTAAACTCTTTTATCTTTTCTTATCTCAAGCAGACTTACTCAACACGTAGAGCTGCGTTGGTCCGCCTGAACTCGCAATTTTTTTTTTTTTTTCATTAGATAACACTTTAGTCAGAATCGTTAACCGCTTGCAGCCGGCGGGAAAGGTCAAAAGTTATCTCCTAGTAAATGATGAAAAAATGTTTCAATATCAAACAGAGTTGTTACTAGATCTGAGATGTATTTAACAATAACAGGCTGTTCTGGGGACGAGAATGATTATTGTTGCTCTGCTTTTGACGTTCAGTTAAATTATTTAGTAATTTAGCATGGGACGCCCATATTGTATAAGCCTGATGGTTTCTTTGGGCTTTCCTACCATACTTTAACAAATTTCCGTAAATTAATATTGTACCAAAGTATGGTGGCGAATAACAAAACAAAAAAAGAAAAAAAAAGAGGAAAGAACTTGGGAATGAGGTTGGGCATGGTTTTCTTGTAAGGGTAAATTCAAAAGCAGACTTTGACATGATATCAATCAAATCTAATGGAAATACGATTGTTATTGTCCAGGCATAGCCTTGTTTGACATGAAGCGTTGACAACGTGGAAAAATTTCTTCGATGTTTGGATTTTTTTTATTAGTGGAATGGAATTGTTTGATGTTATCGCATCGCTGATTGGTTCGCTCCATTTTCCCGCGTAACATATATTAATGCTGATGGTGCAATTGATGTGCAAGTTTGAGCGCGCGCGTTTGAGAAGGTAAGCACTTCATTCTAGAGATTGTTACGCTGCCCGTGTCGATTTTAGGTAGGTACTGCCTTTCACTTTGTAGTGATCTATGGTGAGCCTGGCTTGGAAACAATCGTAGAATCCAGCGATTTGTTGCGCTGGAAACGTGCAAGAAAGACGTTTAGTCGGACATGCCATTTTCGGGGTCACAGAAGTTGACAGAACATATGATCGAGATAAACAAATTCTGTGAATCTCTCCTTCGTTTCAAGTTTTTCAGTTTCATTTTAAACCAAAGGATTTAGTTTTCACTGTACGAAATACATCAAGGCCAATGGCAATATTAAGTTTCAAAGCTTAAAAAGAGTTGACTGATACCGGGATGTAGGCTTAGGTTTATAAATAGTTACATGTAGTATTGGAATAAACAAGACCGATAATTCGGCGTTCTTTGTCCGATTTAATTTTGGCCTTTTCCTAAAATTGGCCATATCTATAAATTATTTTTATACCTGGAGGTTTGGAGTATTGATACTTCACATTACCTGAAATTCCTTGAAACTTGGCCAGCAGTGGTTAAAACAGGCTACATTTTTAGCTTGATTGGATAGCATAGGAAGAGAGCCTCACGTAAAATTTTGAATTATACAAGGCTTATACCCCGGTATATTCATTCAAAGGACTTTTTTGAGGGGCTTATTTTTTGAAAGGGCATATTGTTTAAGGGAATTTTTTTATTAAAATAAGTTGGGTTTGATTGAAAAAATATATTATGAGTGTAGGGCTTGGACGAAAAGAGTACGTGTACCCCAAAAAAATTGGTTCGGCACGGATAGATTTAGATCGTTATTTGCCCCATCCCATATTGTAATAGTAGAAACAAATGTTACAGACCCTTTTGTGCGGCTCAGCTGCAGGTCTGAGCTCTCTTTGTACACAGAACAGGGGAGTTGTGGAATAAGATGCCAGGAAACATTGAGAGCATTCAGCCTGTTGATAGTCCAAATGCTACCCCGCCCCCGACCCCTCAGGCATCTCCAGTGCCTCAATATCACCCTGAGGAGCCATCAACATCAGCAGGTGCAGATGAAACCAGTAGCATGACAGTACCAAAACTTACTAAGAAAAGATGTGAGTAAGAAAATCAGTTTGTTATATTAACTATCTATAATCACAGATTAGGGAGTGTGTTCATGCTCTCTTTCCTTTGCAAGCAAAGTTGGTGACAATGTCATCCACCCCTACAAATCTGTGGGACATACATCTCAAGATGTATTCATTCACTGTAATCAATGTTATCCCATACAGTCTTGACTACAACTGTATAAGGAGTGCTTTCTTTCTGCATCGAACACAATTACTCATGAATCCTCTGCTTAAGTAAGATTTCTATACACATAACGTGAAAGTGACTTCAGTGATGCTTCCTGTTTATGTGGAAAAATCAAACAGCTAATAGCTGCAAATTTCAAGGCAGCTTGTTACCATAGGCTGAAAGTTTACTAGAGAGCAAAGATTTGCTTTTAAGCTAGCCTTAGTTATCCAGATTTAACCAGTGAGGCTGATTAATTTTATTAGCTTTGCTTAATATTTTTTTCTTGCATGTAGCCACACCCTTGAACACCGAGTTAGCAAAAGAAAATGGTGTCATCATTACAGAAATTGCTGGCAACTGATTTGGGTGGTCGATGCATTTTTCTATTGGATACTGGCTAATGAACATTTCTGGATATTGCGGAACACTGAATGTTTCGCCCATAAATAATTATAATAACAATTAACAACAATTATCAAGCACACTTAACATTAAGTAACTCAAACCGTTAGATTTTGTTCATTTGGTTCCAGTCGATTTTTTTATATGTAATAAAATAACCCATTGCAAGCTTCCTTTTCCTCATCTTTCAGCACATAGATGCATGTCTTCGGGGTTTGAGGTGCAACAAATAATACTAGATAAAAACACCCTCAAGAAACTGAAGGCACAGGATGAAGAAATATTCACTATACAGGTTGGTTTATTTGATCACTGGTATTCACGTTCCTTTATAAAAAAATGGGACTGGTGTTTTTGCAGTCATCAGTAAGTACTCTTTTTTTGTCTGGTTAGGTTAAAGGTCGTGAGAAGTATGAAATGCTTCAAAAGATCAAAGAAGGCTTGGATAAAATGGACATGGTTCCTCAAGCACATTTTGATAACTACAGGGCGAGTTGTCATTATGATTCTCAAAGCTCCACTGACCCACAACCTGTAAGTTTTTTTTTAGTTTAAGTCACTGTAATTCTAACATCTTCCCATAGCACAAACTAAACCGTATTGCTACATTTTAAGGCTTCCAGTTCAGGCCTCTCCGTCACCAAACCAACCTTGTAAATGTATCATTTTGATACAGATTAATTTCCGTCGTCTTCTTCGTTATTGTAGGATGACTTGGCTGGAACACCACCTACTTCATCGCAACTTTCACGGCCTTTTGGCACCATCAACGCCGTGAGATTTACACTCAGGAAGACTGTGTCATTGTAAGAGAAATAGAGATATATTCAAGATCTTACAGACAATTTACATGTAAAGCTTTTCCTACAACACACGTGACAAGTATGACAAATATTTGTATTGAGGTAACAGAATTATAGGTTAGTTTCAAGAACTTCACTGTTTGTTAGATACAAAACTTTGAAAGTTCAATTTAAACCACAGAGGTTTCAATGATGTTTAGAGTGTTGCCAATTAGAATTTCACTTTTCCTTTGCCATTTCGAATTATTCATTTATTTGAAATGCTGGTCACTTTTGATGTAGATTTATGATAGAGTATAAGCCTGATTTAGGCTTAATTTAGATTAAGCTTAATCTAGGGTTGTGCAGAATCTTAAACGAAAGTAAACACATTATAAAATACAGAGATCCACAACCTTCCGGAATTTTGCCAATCATACATGTAGTTCACTTTTTAAGTATGACTTAAACAGAGCTCTATACAAACCCTATTAAAGAGAGATAGCCTAACATGGAAGCGAAGAATTAAGTCAAGTAGATTTTTTAGTCTTGTATGAGTTACATAGTCGCTGCTCAGATTATTTTTATATTTGTTGGGTTACAGTTGTCCAAAAGTTGCCCTGAAACAAGGTGTGTGTATTATATCTTAGTGAGCTTTCGGATTGCAACATGCAGTAGTCTCTAGCGATTTAGAACTGTCAAGAATTCCTTTGAGAAAGTGAGATTATTATAGCAGCAAATATTCCTTCAACCCATTGAGCCTCAACAGTGACCAGCTTCTTAATTCTCCTTACATTTCAAGACTCACAGATATTGAAAATAAGGGAAATGGCCAGGAAAAATTAAATGTCTTGATGCACAAGCAAATTCTCCTAACTTTTATCATAAGGAATAAGTGACAATAGTGAAGAGAATATTAGGGTTGCAGGGCTTAAACAGTAATCTGTGGAAACTGCTTTCTGTTTGGGATAGCGGAATTTACTGTAGTTCTGTTTCAGTTCAAAATTTTTTACTGTTGCTGTGCTGTTCCGGTTCTTGATTGTTCATAAAGGAAGTTTTGTATTGTTTGCACAACCTAACAATTGTTTTGTTTCAAGATGATTTTTTAACAGATCACGTTAAGTACAGCGCTAGTCGCTGCACCATGCACTATATACGTGCTGAAAGTTTTTAGATTTGTGCCAACTCACATGGGGTACAATTAGTAACGGGATGATACGGTAATCTAAAGGCAAAAAAAGGGCAATTAAAATTGTTTTGTTAAAACATGTTAGTTTTCCCTTTGTTTATTTACAGTGAGAGTTTACTAGGGAAAGGACTATGCCCATATCAATTATTCCGGTGATGTCGGTACTCGCGAGAAATATCACTGATTTCCCTACCATTCGATACTGAGGTATTGAATGCTTCTATACTCCAAAGTACGCTTCTACGCTCCAAACGACCAAAACCAGCAAATTACTGTCTTTAAAGAGATGATCAATTCCATTCGTTGCCGCCAAACCGTCAAAATTTTAATTGGTGGAGACTTTAACTTCCCGTTGTCAGCCTCAGATAAATTCAGTGAGAAACAAGCTGTAATTATATATATCGAGGACCTTTGTAGCTATGGTCTAGTCGATTCTTGGAGGAAACAACACCCACATGAAACACGATTTGCCTGGAGAAACAGCTCAGGGAAAATCAAATGTGGACTGGATTTTTGGCTCATCTCAAAACGACTGTGAGGTACTGACTGCAAATATCAAAAATCCCACGACAAAGAGGAAATTTCAGATTTCATTTTATTTCACCTAAATGTTTCCTTTGGTGAACTATTTTCAAAAATCACAATCAAAAGTTCCATCGCTCTTTCGTTTTCCTAAAATTTAGAAAAGTTGAATCTGCGGATTCACGCCCGGCGATTCAGCTCCCCCCCCCCCCCCCCCCCGGAAAAACGGGAAAATCGTGCATCTTTAGCAGCCTCGCACACAGCAACGATAACTGCTCCCGTTTTTCAATCTCGGCTGCAAGTAAATTTTTCTATTATCTCTCGTTTAGTGTAAAAATGAAGTCACAAGTCTTATTTTCAATGTGCTTATTCACTAGTTGAAGACAGCGACCTTCGAGGGTTAGATTTCGAACTGAAATTAGGGCCGATTTCAGAGGCCTATATCTGTGCCGGCATATGTTTTCTGGAGCAAAACTATAGGTGAAGTCTAACCTTAATCCTTCCTTTTCACGCTCCTGAAGTGCCTTTTTTGGCCCGCGAAAAGCGAAGTATCCAGAATAAAAAGTGTGCAGGGTATTTTGACTAGTTCGATGGCTCGCTGTCACGACTGACCGTCACACAAATCACTTACTAAAACTATCCACTCATCTAAAGTTAACGTTTTTTTGTTCTCGACGACAAATCTCGAAGGCAGGTATTTAATATTTCAGTTCCTTTACAATACCACGTCATCATTTCAAATTTTGAAAGTAATAAATATTAGAAACCGATCCACCGTGGGACTCGATCTACAGGATGAATTTTGCCGACATATTTTAAGCGCCCGTCATAAACGTTGATGTCGCACTATACAAACTTCCTGTCAAATCTCACCAAATTAACTATTATACTCTTGCTATCTACGTCAAAAAAATATTTCAAAAGATTAATGGCTCATCTTCAAGACATCCTCTAGCTTTCTGAGTCGATTTCAGTAGGGTTGAAACACAACAACTACGTATTCACTTACCGCACAGGCAATTAATCGGTTTAATTAAATTTATCCGAAAATAGAAAAAGAGCTTTGTACTCTACGTGCTGTAATTAGTATTTGTTTTATCTACTCAATGACAGAGGGCTTACCTCACTTTCTTTACTGTTTAACTGTAAAGTTATGTTATAAAACGACAGGATTATTTGCATTTCTACTAAAGAATATACTATCCATAATCGAATCCTGAAGGAACTAATTATAGAACTGGAATACTCTGAATGATTGTCTCACCATTAAACAGGAGCGTATTCGTTTCCTTTGCTCGATTTTATGATTCTTGAACCCCATTTACAGCTGTAACACTGCTGAAAATCCGTTGGTTATGCTTATCTGCAGGTTAAATCAGCACATGGCACGGTCGTTTTCATTTGATGCCGTTTGTGATTAGAGAGACACAAAGATCACTTCCGGTAGCGCGTGAATACAGCTAAACTGAGCTAAGTTTCCTTCCCCCAGAGAACTAAACCCTAACTGAAAAACAGTTTTTGAGTTTAAAAATCCACGTATGGTGTCGTACCTGTTATTTTATCTTTCATTTTAATCTTCTGTTCTCTTTTTTCCCCCTTTAAATACGGGCTCAGTAATATACTGAGCGGGTGTTTCTTCTTATTGACCCTTATTTATGGGAGAATTTTGAGTTTCTTTCCGAGTTTCGTATTGAAGTCTCCAGTTCGAAGTTCTCTGATAGGTAACTGAAGATTTCCAAGTCAGTTCCAGGCATATGCCGTTCTTCACCATGGCGCAGATGCTACCCTGGACCGGGTTGTTCGTAAGCCGATTAGCGCTAATCCACGATTAAAAGTTAACCGAGGTTTTCGTCTTGCTCATTAAAAATGATTTTAAGACTGTAAAAAGTGATTGTTGCGTTTTGATTTGCCTCTTGTTAGTCAGAAGTCTGTGGGTCTATTGTTGGTAAAATGTCTATTGTTTGTCTGTTTCGTTGATGTTGTTAGTCATGAGTCGTTTATATGGTGCGGGTAGTTGTAGGCAACGGTTGAGTGGCGTTTGTTCTAAGGGTAACTAAGCAGTCCAGAAAACGTATTAAACCATTTTCTTCGATCTCCTTAGTGAACTGTATGTCAGCGTTCTGTCCATTACTGACCATTACTGACCATCCATCGACACCGATTATGAGCAGGCGTGACTTCTCCCTTTCACTTGACGCCGTTGATTACGCAGAATATGTAACCTCTGTGAATGTTTCTAACGGCCATTTTGAAATGGCTGATTTGTGTGCGTTATCGCCTTTTGTAAACATAAACGATTAATGTTACTCCTAGGGTTCCGGAGGTAAAAGCAGGGGTAAAAAGGGTAAAAAAGACTACCCAACGAGACATACATACGGCACTTAATTCACCAGATCTGTGCAGAGGTTTACATAGAGTATAAATTCATTCATTTTAAAATGGCAATTACAAACTGTGGGATATGAACGCTTGATACTCCCATAATCGGAGACATCTTGTTATTCCAACGACACTACATCTTTTGTATATTTAGGTATGATGGAAAGACGCAACATGACATGGATTTTGCCCTAGCTTTGGCAAAGCTGAAGAAACCGTTATAAACAACAACAACAACAACTGATAATTGTACCCAACAGAGTACAATAATGATTAGCAAATAAAATAAAAAGAAAAAAAAAGAGAGAAGTAAAGGCTTTCCTAAATAACCAAAGGAAATACTGAAAAATAAGTTGCGTAAGGTGCAAGCACTTGATGTCATTTTGAGATGCGCAGCGTTAGTGCTGGAGATTCGAGTGTGGTTGAGGCAATGCATGAACGCAATGCTTCCATTACAAGAAGCTATCTAGAACGTGCAAAATTGCAATTATAACGTGACCAGCTGAATGGTCGGAGATTGCTGTGGATTGGTTTCAAGGAAATTATATCCCCTATACCTGCTGTATGTCCTTAAAAAAAAAAAACATTCATTAAAAGACCAAAAGATGGTGTTCTTTTATTTCAGCGCACCTTATTACTTTCGGTAAGTGAAGCGGCTTTGATAGTAATTATAACGAACTGTTTAGCTAATCTTTGCAGATTGATATGGCGCAAACACATAACACTATTTCTCTTGAATCCTAATCGGCTTGTTTCAGAGGTACATGTATTTCATACATGTTGCCTAGCAGGTTAAGAAAATAATGCGCTTTATAAAGTATAGTATGAGAATTTCCATTTACAGGCGCGCTAAATGTGTTGGTGATAGTTAGTCAATGCACGTCTATTGTAATGATGAAGAAAAATAAGAGCGTTTTTATTTCTTTTCAAGAATTGCCGATTTTGCTGATCCAAGTATACAAGAAATCAAGGGGAAAATTCACAAGCTAAAATATATAACTGTACTACTTAAGTCTAATAGTTCATTATTTGCGTCATTATTCTGAAACGAGCGTTTTAACTCCTCTCTTTGACTAAGAGGTGAATAGCCTAAATTGATAAAAGGCACTTGAATTTATGGATATCACAGTAGGACCGCTGTTCACTTGGAATATGGAACGACGACTCAATCGAGTAATTCGACGGTCGACGCAGAGGAACAGTGGTCTTTTTTTTCGTCATTATGAGCGATCAGGAAATATCTGGTAAGAATATTTCAATGTTTGTACCCCATCGTCATGTATGGTTCTTTATAACAGAATTAATTCCGAAATGCTTGGATGAACGGCACAATATATACCCGTCCACTTGTTGCTTATTTGCGTCTCATTGAATAAGAATAGTGCCTCGTGAAGCATTACGAAAGGTGCACTTTTATCTCTTTTATATTCAACTTATGCAGTACACTGCATGACTGCATGTTATTCAGCTTAGAGGATCGGATCAATGATTCTTTCCTGCAAAGGGCAAAAGGCTTATTGTATACGTGAGTGTACTGCTGCCGCTCGATGATTATGAACTTATTCAGCATGAATTATACGCCGCATTTTGGTGCGTTGGTGCGTTAGGACGTTTTATTTAGCCCCATCGCCTGCAGGGGTTACAGACTATACCTTTACGTGTTTTACAGAGAGGGAAATATTCGTTCACCGATTTGTGGGCCGTTTTTGACCGACTTGTGGACCACTTTGGTTTGGGTGTTTTCAATGTTTACAGAAAAATCCCACATGGTTTTAGAGTTTTTTAGATCAGACTTCAACGTACTGGAACGGTTTTCATGTTGTTAGTGTGTGTTTGATTTTATCAGAAGCTTATCACCCCTTCTCCTGGTTTCCATTTTAGGATATTCATTCTAAAAGCTGAATTAAAGCATGAGGTCATTTTTATCTTGTGAAACATCCTGAAACAAGATTATGCGGGCATCCTTTCACTCACTCACTCACTCACTCACTCACTCACTCACTCCGATAAATTCTGTAAACTTTTACAATTTAAAGAAACATATGGAAAGCTAAATTACGATTATTATTAGATATTTTGGTGTGTAGTATCGCTGTTTATTATCCAACTGCAGTGAATATATAGCAAAATGACCCTCGAAACGAGTACAAATATCCAGCGATATTCGATAGTTAGTTATTCGTACAGTTAGTTATTTGACAGTAGAAAACCTGTTTGACAGGTTGGCTGACGTGAAAGTCGAGTCCAGTCAAAACAAAAAGAAAAAAGAAAAGGTAGAATCTGTGCCAAATTGTGACCTCTTTGAAACGAAAATGTTCTTAGAAAACAGCCATCTAGACGAGAATAAAATGTCAATACTGTATTTATTGAGGAAAATAGGAATGTAAATTAAAATACAACAAAGAAAACAAAACCAAAACGCTGGTGTTAGTCGGCAAAGGAATGCATTGAGAACAGGAAAACGGATCGGAACAGCCTGAAACACCTTTAAAAACTATTAACCAGTGCTAACACTAACCCCAAAGAAGCTAAGCTAACCTTATTTTGGTTGTTCCTGGCTGTTCTGTGTTCCTGGAGTGGTTTTACGACATGCCGCCGGCAATTAGACAGACGAATCACTCTGTTCACCGTAAGACAATAACAGCTTTATGTCCGCCCTCTCGAACTCTACCAGCAATCGGGACACGAAACTGAGCTTTTCTGTATGAACTTCACCTAAGCTTCAACCGAAGCAAAGCAAAGAAGAATTGTCATACGGTTGAAGGCGTTGGACACGATGCATGATCCGCCAGTTCTTGACGACAAGATGTTCAATGAAAATCCTTGGATTTGTGCGAACATTTTGCCTTTTGCACCGCTTCTGGTTTGATCGATTCAGTTCACTAGTGAAGTTGACATTCAACGTTGACAAATTGAATTCCCAAGTTATGTTTGTGCCTTGGAAATGTTAAAATTTGTCTAATTTGTAATCCATCTTTGTGCAAGTTTGAAGTAACTCATGCTGCCTTGCTCAGTTGTCAGAGAAAACCAGTTTGGCGAGCTTCTCTCTTTTGACCAATCAATAAGCGCGTCAAATAAAGCGTGGGAAAACTCGTGGCGCGTCCCTCAGTCACGTTCTCGTGTAACGCATTCCCTTGCGCTACGTTTTCTCGGTTTTAGGCGCTAGCTGGGTAAGTTGAATAATAAATTGATCACTTATTAGACGGTTTAGTGTGTAGTATCGCAGGACATTTTTACTCGTCTCTTGTATTATGACTCGCCCCAAGTGGGCTCCCCAAAATACAGTGTGACTCGTAAAAATATTCCGCGATACTACACACTAAACTGTCTAATAAGATATATATCTTCTGAAAATTGCTGAATTCTTCTAATTTGTTTTGTCTATACAATAAAAAGAAACATTACACGGCAGCTTAAAGATATGAATTTTATTTCCTCATGTTAAAAACAATATTTTACTCGCTGCACTCGTTCGTAAAATGTTGTTTCTACCACTCAAAAATAAAATTCATATCTTCGCACCGCCATGTAATATCCTCTATTTATCACCATGGAAGGAAATTCTTAACATTTTTTTGTCAAACCTCTTAGACTATTAAAGCGGGGAGGGGTGGAGAAATTGGACTTAGAATTACAAGCCTATAGTCCAGTAGGGTGGGTTACTTCAGGATTAAATCAGTAATTTTATTAATATGTTTTCAAGAGAAAAGTAAAACTTTGTGTAGACGTAGACTGATGTATAGACTGGCTGCCTGGAATCAAAACTGCAGGAGTTCAAAGTCTTTCAAGTCAAAATTCCACTGCATAAAGCTTTGTTGGGGGTTCTAAAGGCAACTGTCTGTCGTGAAATTTGGCTAGAAAGCGTTAAAAGTTATCTTTCGAATTTGGCTCATAATGGAAACAACTCACAACAACATAATTTGTGTCAAAAATTCTTTGGATGAATCACCGCATATAGCGCCAATTACAAAATGAATTGTTTTAAAATGTGAAAAAAATATCGTCTGAAAATAGATGATGCCTTTTTGCCATTTCCTTGTAAGTACTGTCAATGATGTCATAACCACTGGTGTGAGCTGGTGAAGGAGTTTAACACTTTTGGTGTTTGGTTGATTCATTTTCAGATTTTTGTGATCTTCAGAAATGTTTGGCAATCTTCAGAAAATGTCAAAAATGTTTGTAAACATTTGTATGACCCATACAATTTTCCAAAAATGTTCGTGTTGTATATATAGTGAAATGAACATTACGATTCGGCGTGAAGATATGAATTTTATTTTCTTGTATTAAAAACAATATTAATTACCACTTGGAGATAATTAATTCATATCTTTGTTCCACCGACCGTGTAATATCCTCAGCTCTATATAGTATTACAAGTTGTGCTGTATACGTATTTTGACTAGCTCAATGGGCGATTAACAACTGTGTAGCTTAATGCAGGTTGGGTGCCTGAAATATCCAGAGGCTTCCACTATCAGCAGCCAGCTCCTAGATTTGATAACACCCCCATGGCTGGCACAACCCCGCCATCCAGCCTGATGAGCCCCCACACAGGCACCCGTCACACTGACAAGTGAGTGCAAAGAAGGGAGAGGGAGGGGGGGGGGGGGAGAATACTTGAAACTAGCCCAACGGCACACACTGGCACATAAAACACATGACATGCTTACGCCATCTCCATGAGGCAATGACAAGCCTCACCATGCGTGCATGCTAACAAATACCACTAGTCTTACTCACTCTCGGGCAAGCGTGTGCTCATTCCGATGGCCTGACGGAAGTTAACAGATGTGAAGGCCAACAAAACCAACAAAGGAATTAACAAAATTAAGCTCAAATTATATATTTTGGTTCCTTTGGAGTTGAAAATATAAATATGTTTACACACTCTCATGGTTCCCTTGAAAACCATATCCATTGTAAGACCAAAATGGTCAAAATCTGTGCTCATTTTCAGACCATATTAAACTGCTAAAAAACCATACCCTTTGTGCAGCTTATATAGCTTACATAGGGGGGGGGGGGGGGGGAGTCAAATGTACTTATTTACCGAGTGATCATGCGAGGGTCAGATGGAAAATCATTTGGTCATGGCAGCTGGGCAAAGTGCAGTGAGGTCTGTGTGCCGTAAGTGCCTTGACTTGTCATTTGGCATTTCATCGCCCTACAATTTTGCATGTTTACAGTTGATAGTTTAACTCTTGTGGACATCTCACACTGCAAATCCAGCTGAAAGCAACAACTTTTTCCCTTAAGTCCTGTCAAACGGCCGGCACATGATCATCAATAATAGTTCAGAACTTATAAGTATCAGCTATCATGAACTATAATGTGTGTGTGGTCAAACAAATGATTGAACGCACTCAACATTTGTGATAGTTCATGATAGTGGATGATAGTGTGCGATAGTTGATGATCAAAAGAGAGTGAGTTACACTTATTATTTATACTATCATTGCCATTTTACCAAGTTGGCTTTAGATTTAATAGTTTTCAGGCACAAATACTAATTATGGTCTAATTTGTACAATTTTATATAAGTTCGATCTTGGTATTAATGAAACATCTTCATTATCATGACTATATCTAAGTATAGGCACAAGTCTTTGCCCTTTATATAGTCATTATTTTGAGTACCTTGTTATTTCCAAATTAATTACCTAGATATCAGATAGGAGAGCAGCCAGGATGAGAATTTGGAGGTGGATGAGACCAATATTGCACTTGCACCTACCTCAAGAGGGAAAAAGGTACATTTTTACCATTTGATCAGGCAAACTTGTCATTTTACATTTTCTGTAGTCGCTGTTTAAAATATGTAATGCACCATGAGCAGGAGTATGTTATATTATTTGAAGGTATGCTTTGTATCCCTGTACTCCTATGGAATTTTTCTAAGAATGTCAACTCTAGCCTGGAACTATGGACCGAGCTTAAGTGTAGTTTGGTGGACCCCTGCACTATGACCTTGAGTTACCATCAACACATTGAGATTAAGGTTGGAGCTGTAGATCTTCCAAGGAATTGAAATTAATTAACACATGTGATGATATTTAGAAACAATATTTTGATTGCTTACAGAGATGCAGCAGCTGCAATAACACCTGCCCTGCTGCGTGTAAGAAATGTGTACACTAGCTGTGGCGGATACTTTAAGGCCGAGGAATTTGACTGGGAAGCAATTGACAACATGGGAAAAACTAACCCTACCCAACAAAGAGGGCATCTGGAGAAAAGAGTGAGTGTAAAGACTTGTGCCTCAAACTAAGAATGTCTCTGATCCCTCACTCCACAAAGCTGTTGGGAATATTAATTCTGTCGCTAAACAGTAGTAATTAATCTGTCCTCCATGTGCAAGAAAATATCCCGATATTCAGAAGATGTCGCAAGGCATATAGGACCAAACATTTTGCTGCTTTTTGTCATTTTTACCACAAATTTCTCCATGGAGTTGTTGATCAAGTCTTTCCCGAATGGATGGCTATAAAATTTCTCCAAAAAACTTTGTATGTGTACAGCCATTTTGCCTGGGGAAGTGAATAAATTCCCATACGGTTTTAGTAAGTTTCCTCCAAAGTCTAGACTGTTAGGTCTATTAGACCTAGTAAGTGTATTTTAAAGTGTAAAAAGTATTTTAAATCTTTTTGATGTTAGCTCTTATTAAGGGGGTGGGGGACTCATTTAAATGGTGTAGGAATTCTCTACCCTTTCACCTTTATGTTTTGACCACAATCTGTCTGGTGGTTCCCAGACAGACCTTTCTCGAAATGTCTGGTTTCCTGGCTATCATTCCTACTAGGGTAGTAAAGAGGTCTTAGATGTAGCTCTAGGCTGTTTACTCTGGCATGTCTCTTACCAACAAGAGACTGCCTTGTTAAAACCCAAGAAATTCATAACATTGATTAGAAGGACAACTTTTTTTTTCAGGGACAGAGAATATTATTTTGACAGTCTGGGCTGAGTTGCTTTAAGCATGGTTAGCACTAACAATTGGTTAAAAGGTATTAAAACCTATAGGTTGTCATGACATTTAAGCCGGGTTAGCGCTAACCATGCTTTGAGCAACTGGGCCCTGATCTGCATCTCTGTCATCTGAAATTTAGTCTGACATTGAAATTTTTCTGAGGTAAAGCCTCACATGAATTGATTAAAAGCAAGGCTGCCTTTTTAGATGCAGTGCAAAGTTATATACAAGTAGTATCAACAACAACAATAACATCAACAAAACTGAAAGCTTACCCCCAGCATTCTGGCCTATCACATAATGGAAACTACCATGAATACACTTTCTAAAGAACCAGGACTTTGTTGCTGGTTCACTGCACTGATATATTTATTCAACAACAGATACTGTGTACAAGCTGTCTTGTTACAACTGTATTTTAAATCTTTTTGATGTTAGCTCTTATTAAGGGGGTGGGGGACTCATTTAAATGGTGTAGGAATTCTCTACCCTTTCACCTTTATGTTTTGACCACAATCTGTCTGGTGGTTCCCAGACAGACCTTTCTCGAAATGTCTGGTTTCCTGGCTATCATTCCTACTAGGGTAGTATGGCTTTTTCTGGCCCTGCTTGCATTAAGGCATACGGCCCTCATACAGGCATTTTTTTAATTAGTTGTTTTGATTTAGAAAGCGTACACAGGGCCTTACAGTGATATGATAATTATTAACAATCAATTCTACAGGGGCATTTATTAGTTACAAGCATTCAAATCGTTTGCTATAGTCTCAGAAGTTTTACACAGCTATGTAACTCTTGCATTGAGGAAATTCCTGGTTACATTGCCATTAATGGGCGATGCCTATTGTGTAGTTCCTCACTGTAACAAATAGCTGTCAAACTGTTACACTTTACATGAAAGATACCAAGACACGTGGCACTCATTATTTATTAATTTATTTTTAATTTCGTATTTTTGGTAGGCAAATATACTGTGGAGAAAGCATGGATGGGATGTGGTGGTTTTTTATTACCACAAACATGCAAATGGCGACACGGTGATGACGTATGGCACACCTGGGATTGGCAAAACGTCTGTTGGTTCCAGTTAAGAGACTGTATCAAAAGCAGGGAAAATGGCCCTTAAAGTCTTTGAGGGTTTTATAACAGGTACATATCTTCCAGTTATCACAATCCCAATAGTATATTTTAATTTTCTGTATTGCCTTACCAAGCCTCACATAGGTGATGATGATGATTATGATGGTGGTGGTGGTGGTGATCATGATCACGATGATGATGTTTGCACTTGCAAACACTTACGTACGTCCTTCATTCAGAGGGACCTAGGAAATTGTTGTCATTGTAGACTGTCAAGTTTGATTATCTGCGGGATATTTTGTGAGGTAGGCCAGGTTAGCGGTAGGGTTAGGGTAAACATGAAAGAGAATTTTATATTTCCCTTCAATCTTAAAATCCGTGCCTACCGTGGCCATCAATGCTAACCCTTAAAGTATATTACATGTAAAAATTTACGTGTTCATACAAACATGTTGACAAATACCTTGATCCTCATACTATTAGCTCTCTAGTGGTGGACTTCTAGATTGATCATATCCTCACAAGAAGACAAGACAGGGGAGAGAGTGGGAGGGCTAAATAGATGGAAGGATTTTTTTTTTTTTTTTTTTTTTTTTTTTTTGATATTGATATTTCTTAGTTACATGCTATGATGTAAAGGCACTAGCTGGCACATTCATATTCTTGTTCAACATAATCATTACAAATGCTATTTTTACATACTTCCAGGTAGCCACCAACTGCCATTAAGCAGTAAGAGCAGTGTATTTACAAGGCGCTGAGTAGCAGCTAGGGTGTTGGGCTAATTAATACACAGAGGGATCAGAGAGTGAATTAATGAAAATGCAGTAACTATCCCTGGTCAATAACCGAGCCTGATCAAAATTTATTCAACTGACAAGAAAACAGTTGTTTCATTCTTTGTATGAATTCTGATGATGTTGGCAGCCTATGTTTTCTAGTGTTGTACTCAATGTATGGGAATCATAACTCACCAGTAGTTGTGTTATGTTTTTTTTTTCCAATAATAGAGCAACAACGATTGGCAGATGTCAGTTCATCATAATCACTACCACCCAGTGCAACTGAGGCTACTGGCACTGTATCGGCACCAGAAACAGTGCCAGGGACATCACCAGCAGTGCCAGCAGCACCAGTAGTACCAGCAGCAGCACCAGCAGCAGCACCAACAGCAGCAACACCAGCACCACCACCAGCAGCAACGCCATCAGCACCACCAGCACCACCAACAGCAACACCACCGGCACCACCACCACATAATGGTTCATCATATAACCCTTCCACATCTAACCCACGTACACAATCTAACCCACACACACAACCTAACCCTTCTGTGTCATCTAACCCATTTACACAAGCTAACCCTTGCTCATCATCTAACCCGGCAATACTATATAAACCTTCCGCACTATCTAATCCTTGTACACAGTCTAACTCTTTTGCACCATCTACACGAGATACTCCTTCCACATCAGCTTATTCCTCTTCACAATGTAACTCTCATGCACAAAATAAACGTATACATTCCTCTGATCTGTCTAAACACCCGTGTATAATGACAAAACGCCCACGTTCATTTATTTCTCTTACTAACACTTCATCACAAGATCCCATTCCACTAGATTGTCCAGCCACTCTGTCTAACGTGGTCCCATCACAAGAGAAACTTGTAGCCTATGTTGTAGATAGAGTGGTAAAGGCCATTGTCGTTCCGCAGCCACAAAGAACAGTAGTGCACGGGAAACCCATCCCAGAGGGTTCTATATGCGTGCTGGTACATTATGCATTGGATAATGTGCCAGCTCCAATTGTGCTGGGGGATGCTGAGGAAAATGCAAATTTAAAAGCTGGGTTGTTTTTTGCTTTTCCGATATGCAATATATTTAATTATAGTCATAATCCGAACTCTAAGAAGGCGAGTGTATCTAATCCCTTTCTGTGTAACTATTGCAAACTTTTGTGAAATTTGTGATCTTTGCAGTTTTGTCATCAACTTAAGCAGTTGAAAAGAAACCTGAAAAAAAATTCAGGCTTGACACAGAGCTCGAACCCGGACCTCTGCGATTACCTGTGCAGTGCTCTAGCCATTGAGCTACCAAGCCAATGTCCTAGATAGGCCATTGTGAGTTCGCAATATACCTGATGATGGTGAATAAATGAATGAGAATATATGATACACTCGCCTTGTTAGAGTTCGGATTATAACTATATTGCAGACTTGCAGTTTATTCTT
The DNA here is from genome assembly GCF_977016875.1 of Pavona decussata. Classification (NCBI taxonomy): domain Eukaryota; kingdom Metazoa; phylum Cnidaria; class Anthozoa; order Scleractinia; family Agariciidae; genus Pavona; species Pavona decussata. The sequence continues at coordinate 986,284 of NW_028145574.1, forward strand.
TTAAGGTGAAATTGTACAATTGGGATCCAACGCCAAAGTGTTATGGATTCAAAAGTAAATTTTGCACTTGAGAGAGCTGGTATGCAAGGTTGGCTATCTTCAGTTGTAGGGATTGAAAGGAAACATTGCAATCGGACACTTGTCATACTTTGTCTTCATTTAGTATGTTCATTCCCATGCCGCAAACTATTAGCACCAGCAAAACGTAAAAGCCAAATAGTACTCCATAGTTATATTTCAACAAAACGTCATAGTCACTTTAGTTCTCCTAATTTATATCTAATAATGTTTAATCAACAATTTGAACATGTTTTCTGTGAAAGGTATTCTTTACATTTTTCTGTCACTAGATTGCGAGCAGTCGTGATCTGTTAAAAATGATACTTCTTGTTTCTACTACCGGATGGCTAACTGCGTTTTTCGATTAAGAAATAGTGATACTGCTTGATGAAAACCCAAAAACTATTGAACTGTCATGCCGCATATTTCTTGTGCAAGACCAAGATGTTTTGAACTTTTATGTTCAATACATGTTGCGTTTGAGAAAATGTAATCAACATGATTAAGTAATAAATAATAATGGGTATAATACGTTAATAAAAAATACTTCACGTAAAGTCTAGTCTGTTTTAAACATCCATCCCAAGAATGGTCCATTCTGCTAAATAACCAAGTTATGATCCATTTTCGACAAAGTTTGACACAAAATAAATAGAAAAGCAAGGTTTCCAGATGCTGATTGCATAAGCTAGAGTCGTTTTTATGTTTTATAAAAGGAATGATTACATCCAAGTCAATTGATGCATCCAAGTCAATTGACCATCCAATTCAGTTTAGTTCAACCCTCTCACTCCTAAGAGTGTTATATGACATTACGTGCTCAATATTGGGTCAATTTGTATCAAATTTGGACACCAAACAGATCTTGGAGAGATCTGTACATTGAAAGCAAAAAATCTTACCCCCTTCTATACCAGACATGATTAACAACCCCTCCATGTTTTGAAACTTTTTCCTATTACACTTCTAATACCAAGTCAACATTTGAGAAGAAACTATGTACTGAGATCTGCAAATTAAGCTACAGTTTAGGGGTATATCCAATATACACGAGAAATGACATATGTTCCTAAGCGCGAGAAATCGAGAAAAGAGGTCATATATCCGATAGGATTGATATAAAAAATAAATATCAAAAAGTGTCAAAAATGGTTTTGAAAAAAACACGGACGTTTCGGGTATATGACCCTTCTTCAGTGTGGAGAAAACCACGTTTCGTACCTTGTTCCTACCTCTGTGGACATGCATGTTCCTAAGTGCGAGAAATCGAGAAAAGACGTATATCGGATAGGATTGATATAAAAAATATATATCAAACAAGGTCAAAAATGGTTTTAAAAAGAAAGTTCCGATTTGAAAACGATTGTATCAAACACACACACAAAAAAAAAAAAAAAAGAAAAAAACACCTGCACTGGGAAAAATAAGTAACTGGAACGACAGACCCCGCCGCACCATTGGTAAGATGCCCTGTAAACACCTGGGACTGGTTGCATAAAACGTTTTTATGATAACACGGATGTTAACAATTGTTCTTAGACAATAACCTATTGTTTTGTAAAGGTTCATGTAATCTTAACATGATTTATGCAACCCAGCTGGGTGCCTAAGGCGACGCACTGTAATCTTTGATTACTACTAGTTTTAGACACTTTTCAATCTTATCTGTTACTTCCTTTGTCTTTGCTGGAATGATTTATGCAATGCCCCAAACTAAAGCTTTCAATTGGTATATTACATGTGGTATATGGGTTCACAGTTGCCGTTTTCCAAAAATATGGCATTTCCTGGTGGGAGTGAAAGGGTTAAGTCAGTTGGGTCGTCAAAGTCAATTGGGTCATCCAAGTCAATCAAGTCATTTAAGTCAGTTGGGATGTCCAAGTCAGTTGGACCATCCAAGTCAATAGGACATTTTCACTATGGCGTCATTTTACTACAACTACCAGAATCCTTCTGGTTTTTCCTTTCTCATGCTAATTAGAGCTATTGTTCTTTGCTCTCCACTGGGATTACAAAATTTGCATTTGAAAAGGAAAACGAAATGAATTCTGGTAGTTGTAGTAAAATGACGCCATCATGAAAATGGCCTATTAGGTCATCCAATTCAGTTGGATCACCCAAGTCAGTTGGATCACCCAAGTCAGTTGGGTCGTTAAAAAGTCTGTTGGATCATCCAAGTCAATTGGGTCATCCCAGTCAGTTGGATGATCCAATTCAGTTGGGTCGTTAAAGTCTGTTGGATCATCTAAGTCAATTGGGTCATCCAAGTCAATTGGATCATCCAAGTCAGTTGGATCATCCAACTCAGTTGGATCATCCAAGTCAATTGAGTCAATTGTGTCGTTAAAGTCAGTTGGATCATCCAAGTCAGTTGGATCATCCTTGTCAATTACGTCATTGAGTCATTTGGGTCGTTAAGGCCTTTTTACTCCTTGTGACCTTTGCTTTTCACCATTGACCTTGAAACTTGGTGACCATGTAGTCCTTGACGGTTGAACTTTGGTCAAGGGGGGAAGTGATCAAAGATCAAAAGCCAGGAGAGTCAAAAGTGACTTTTTTCTGGGTCAGAATGCCTCTTCACAAATTTGAAGTTGGGAACATGTTCTTAGAGAGGATGATGAGAAAGAGAGCGCCAGATTAGCACTTGTGACCTTTGCTTCTAACTTGTGACCTTGAAACTTGGTGACCGTATTGCCCTCGACAAGTGGACTTAGCTCAGGAGGTAAAAAGGTCAAAGGTTAAAAGCAAAGGTCGTGGGACATATTTTTCTTCCTCTTGACCTTTAGTTTTGACCTTTCACCTTGTTGCTAAAGTATGGTAGGCTTCTTTTTGCCTTTAACATCTCCTCTAATTTTCATGGTCATTGATTAAAACCCAAGCTCAGGAGAGTGAAAAATAGTTTTTTTCTAGGAAAAGATACGATGCGTTTTCAGTCCTTGTGACCTTTGCTTTTGACCGTTGACCTTGAAACTTGGTGACCATATAGTCCTTCACGGTTGAACTTAGGTCAAGGGGGGAATCGGTCAAAGGTCAAAAGCTATGGATGTGGCGTTTATTTTTCTTTCTCCTGACCTTTGGTTTTGACCTTTGACCTTGTTGCTAACGTATGTTACGCCTCTTCATGCTGTTAACGTCTCATCCGAATTTCATGGTCATTGATTAAAATTCAAAACCAGGAGAGTCAAAAGTGCCTTTTTATATGGGTCAGAATGCCTCTTCACAAATTTGAAGTTGGGAACATGTTCTTAGAGAGGATGATGAGAAAGAGAGCGCCAGATTAGCACTTGTGACCTTTGCTTTTAACTTGTGACCTTGAAACTTGGTGACCGTATTGCCCTCGATGAGTGGACTTAGCTCAGGAGGTAAGAAGGTCAAAGGTTAAAAGCAAAGGTCGTGGAGCATATTTTTCTTCCTTTTGACCTTTGGTTTTGACCTTTCACCTTGTCGCTAAAGTATGGTAGGATTCGTTATGCTGTTAACATCTCCTCCAATTTTCATGGTCATTGATTAAAACCCAAGCTCAGGAGAGTGAAAAGTAGTTTTTTTCTGGGTCAGAATGTCTCTTCACAAATTTAATTTGAAGTTGGGAACATGTCCGTAGAGGGGATGATGAGAGAGAACGGGCAAGATTAGCATAATTGATTTGCACTAATCTGTAAAATGGAAGTCACCATGATACGTTTTGCCTGGGTTGGAATGCCACTTTTCGCCAATGTGGAGTTAGCAACGATGAGAAAGACCGGGTAGTTTACCAATCTGCATCAATCTGCCAATTTTACCCATTTGGAAAATACGTTAGGCATGTCTTTAAAGACAGTGACGCGAAAGTGCGTGCTATATTTGTACAATTTTGTTGGATCGGCAAAATGAGCCATTCTACGAAAGACCATGATGACAAAGCCCCGGCAAGATTAACACAAATCGTCAGTTTCATTTGGGATAAAAGTAGGCTTCTGGAGAGTTACACTATAAGAAATTGGACCAAAATAGTATTTTCTTGTCGCATTTCCGAAATCGACCATTCCGTAAAATTATCCCACTTCTCTTAAATTTAGACTGTGAGTTCCATGACATTTTAATTCAACGAAAACGTATAGTTTTTACACGAGCACAGGTTAAATTAAGCTCAGTCAGGGTAACAACATGTATTTACATTGTAAATGTAAACAAGAGCAAAATCACCGACACTTGTTATCAGTTCATCCGTGATAAGAGTCATTTTGCTTGTTTTGGAATTTGTCGAATAGACCGGGAATAGACGAATTTTTATATAAGAGGTATTTGTGTTGATAGATGTGAAGTTTTAACGGTCGGGTCTAACAAATAGATTCCATTTGGCTGTGCGCACGTCCTATTACTGAACGTGGAGAAGACGTCAAAATATGACAAGCACAAAGAAGTACGCTAATGAACCTCAGGCGAGTAGCGTGTCTGATATTATTGCCGCATTTTGACATCTTCTATGCGGTACACACGGTCCACAAATGGAATGAATTTGTTATATAAAGTGAGCTTCATACCAAGTGCTGTCACAAACGTTGTAAACTGTAAAGAACTTCTTAGGATAAAGAAGTTGCAAATCAGCATACTGAACTTCAAAGAAGTTTGGAAACAGCTTTCTCAAAGTAACCTTTATTCTACTAGCACATTTCTGCTTCTAAAAAATCGACCGCGTGATGTTGTTCATTGTCTACTATTCCTGCATTTTCTCACAGACAAGTAGAGTAAGTGCAATGGCTGTAGGACATAACATCTAATGGCGAAGAAGTGCAATACCAAAGAGAAGGGTCCGCACATAAACATGGGGACACCGTTCGCCAACTGCGCTGGGGAGTCGAACCTCACCCCTTTAAAAAAATCTGCAAACATTGTGCCACAAAGGCACGCAAAACGGAAACAAAAATCACCGCACAGTAGACCAACAAAGGACACCAAGCGCTAGCAATCTTACGAAACGGATACAAACAAGAACATTACGAATAGTTACTAAACAGTGTGTACAACCGGTGAAGGCGACACAGAAAGCAAATATTAACACATAACAAAAACAGTAACGTTACAAGTGTTGACGAGCAAAGGAAGCAACATCCCAGTTGCTTCCCCGAAAGTCAAACATCACAGTTAACAAAGCTGCACAGTCATATGATTGTCGATGGGATAGAGCATGCCAGATAGGATGTCTTGGTTGATTGGTATAACTAACAATGCACGTCGCCCGGGAGAAGGCTGAGTATGAAAACCAGTAAGAAGTGTTGGAAGTGACTTTGAGAACAGGGCTGGACGATGACTCCTGTCCCAAGATTGGACCTATCTTGCGCAGGTTTCCACTTAAAAGGTAATAAGGATGTGTGATGTACTGTGTAAACATGAAAAAACCCAAACCAAAGTGGTCCACAAGTAGGTCAAAAACGGCCCACAAATCGGTGAACGAATATTTCCCTTTCTGTAAAACACGTAAAGGTACAGTCTGTAACCCCTGCAGGCAGGCGATGGGGCTAAATAAAACGTCCTAACGCACCAAAATGCGGCGTATAATTCATGCTGTATAACTGGTGTATAAGTAAGCTTATGAAAGTTATATCATAATCATCGAGCGGCAGCAGTACACTCACGTATACAATAAGCCTTTTGCAGGAAGAATCATGGTTCCTCTAAGCTGAATAACATGCAGTCATGCAGTGTACTGCATAAGTTGAATATAAAAGAGATAAAAGTGCACCTTTCGTAATGCTTCACGAGGCACTATTCTTATTCAATGAGATGCAAATAAGCAACAAGTGGACGGGTATATATTGTGCCGTTCATCCAAGCATTTCAGAATTAATTATATTATAAAGAACCATACAAGACGATGGGGTCCAAACATTGAAATATTCTTACGGCAAGGTTTGTTTTTAATTGGGTTCACCCCTGCACACTCATGGGGACCGGCATGGACATGGAAACACACCAACGAAGTGGGGTCTGTTCAATTCAAATTATGGGGACATTTCAGGTCCCCGCAGAAAAACTCGTCATAGGTACATAGTTCTTTGAAAATAACCTTCAGAATGAGGTGTACTGTAGGGTCCTGATAAGTTGGTCACAGAACCTCATAAGTTGGTTCACGGCACATTAAAAAGTGCCCAAGGAAACCACTACTTACGATACTTATTCTACTCAAAGAAGACATTATGTTGAATGTGGGTATCTGTTGTATTTAATATGTAGGTCACGACTTAGCATTCTAATAAAAATTTAACAAGGAAACATTGTTCTTGATGTGTTGTAGTCTAGCCATGTGGGAAACAATATTTATTTCCTGGCTGCAAGAAAACCGAATCACTTTAAAAGTTTTATAGACGCTTGGGTGACATGCAACTTTCGGTTAAAGCGATTAAAATAGCTCGCAAAGAAATCAAATTATCTTATCAGGTAAACTGGCAAGACATGTTCATACATCTGGTCTTTATTTCTTAACTTCTCACTCATTTAAAAATAATAAGTATTTACATCACTGTTGATAGGATCAACAATTCCACTGACAGTGCTATAAATTAATACTAAATTCAAGAAAGTGATTTCAGTAAATGTAATGTGCTAATGTATTGCAGTGGCCCTCAGAAAATGGATGTTTTAAAAACATTCTCAATAAGTAATGAACTACGTATAATATTCTTAACCTTGCAAATATGGTTTTTCCTGATAAAGATCATATTGATTTTTTTTCTTTTTTTCACAGAAAAGGTTTGGAAATTGTTTGGAACAATTTTAATGAAAATTTTCTGTTCCTTTTTTTTTTTTTTAACAATATTGATAAGAGTGAACCGGAAGTCAACTTTCACTGGAAGTTATGTTACACGCATGCGAACTGATTGACAGATTCAAATAAAAGTCCCTGTATTTTGGGGAAGAACGCTCCATGGGAAAATGTTTTGCCTTTTTACAGGAGTTTTGCCAATGGAAACTCCGGACTTTTTTGGGAATTTGACCGGGAAAATTTAGGAAATTTAGGGAAACAAAACCAGCTATTAACAAGAAGCAATATGCCCCACCTTTAAGCTTTAACCAACTGGTCCCTGCTATTAGTCCCCTAGTGTGTGCCGACCTTTGTGGTATAAATGGGCAATGAGCCCCTCTTCAACTAACCCTTAATTATTATATCCTAAATAATTTAAGTGTTACGACTGATTCAAGCATGTTTTGCAAATTCTAATTATACATAATCAGGAAAAACCTTTTAAAAAGGGCTTTCCTGATTAAGATGATATAAAGTAAATAATAATACTTTCTTGACTTTCAAAGAAAAGTTTGGGGAATTGTTTTGAACATTTTTTTATGAAACCAGTATACAGTATAACAGTAATAAACACACGTGCCTTAAATTGCATTTGACATGAACAATTTTTGTTGCTTATTTGAAAGGCTTTACAATGTAGAAATGCCAATGCAAATAAGCAAACATAAAGATGTCATAATATTGACTATTTAAAAATGCGCAAATACTGATTCAATATCTCTGAAAATATTTCTGGAGTGATCTTCAAACTTGGCACCATCATTCAAAGTCAAAAGGGGAGCAAAATGATGCCTGTCATGCTGTTGCCATGACAACAATTTTGTTACTGGCCCTTTTCAAAACATAAACTGAAATTCCCAGTTTTTTTTTTTAGAACAAAAATCGTCTACCCCAAAAAATCTATTAAGGAATCTTTTAGGCAATATGGGAAGTATCAGGACCCTCTCTCTCACTTTGTGAGGTTGAAAGTTGAGATATTTGTTTAAGAGATGGAAAGGAACTGGAGCAAAGTAGGTTGCCATGACAACCAAGCTACTGGACTCATTTTGTTCCCTGTTTGATTTGAAACTCTTGTGCCAAGTTCAAAGAGTACCAAACCACTAGAGATATTTTTGAATCAGTATTTACGCATTTTGAAATAGTAAAAAATGTGACATTATCATGTTGCCTATTTACATAATACAAAACGTCAATATCTTCAAAACACAAAAATCTATTCCAAAAAAGAAAACGCCATTAAACTTGACATTGAAAAGCCTTTCAAATAAGCAACAAAAATTTTTCATGTGATATGTACTTTACTGTAATGAGCAATAAGCCCCTCCAACTAACCCATATTATATCCTAATTTAGGTGATTTGATTGATCAATATAATCAGGAAAAAAGTAATACTTTCTTGACTTTCAAAGAAAGGTTATGGAAATTGTTTTGAACATTCTTTATGAAGCCAGCTATTTACAAGGAGCAATATGCCCCACTAGGTATCCAGCATAGCAGTAATATATGCATGTGCCTTTACAGGTGTTTATGGCAATGAGCAATAAGCCCCTTCAACTAACCCCTGGGGTTAATTATATCCTGATGTGGCGCTTATTGAAAGATCTCCATAGATCTACAAAAACAATACAATGCAACTCTAAACAGCATCAAGGGGATGGTGAGATCTAAGTTGAGTAAAGACACCACTGTCCATAAAACGATTTAAAACTGCCAGAAGAGACAAATTGGGACCATCAAAAGACACTTCTGTTAGTTACTGTTATATTTTTTGAATACATACAAATATACTGTTGACTTAAAAGGAAATATTGCTTCTTTGTTTCCACTTTTTAAATGAGGGCTGCCCTTGAATAAGTGCCACATTTGAGGAGGAAAATATACGGCGCTTATTCGAGTAAATATAGAAAGCGTTATGATTGATCACAGCATCTTTTGGAAATTCTTAACTATAAATTCAGGAAAAACCTTTCAAATAAGGGTTTTCCTGATAAAAATGTTACTAAGTAAACTAAATAGTTTCTTGACTTTCAAAGAAAAGTTTTGAAATTGTTTTACTCTGACTAGAACATTTCTTTTACGAAACCAGCTATTTACAAGGAGCAATATGCCCCACTTGGCATTAAGTATAGCTTTTAGTAAGCAGTACTGTATATTTAGGTGCCTTAACAGGCATCTATGGTAATGAACTATAAGCCCTCCTTCAACTAACCCCATACCTTGCCTCAGACACTGTACCATTGACAAGCTTAACACATCAAAATTTGTGACTGCTACTTAAAAGCAACACAACATTACTGTTCAAGCTGGCTCAATAGACGAATTTGCATTATTTAATACAGTTTCCATTCACCACTTCTTAACTCTATAGTGTCAGCATGTAAAAGCTGGTGGAATGCCGACACAGGGCGCTGGAGATGATGAGCCATATACCTCATATCTTGGGGTGCTACGTTCTTTAAAGTATACCTTCCTTCCCTCTGATGATATCCAAATTTCAATTGTTCATTCACCTTTGCTGAGTTGAGAAATAATTGGTGGTTCAATACAGCCCACAAAACTAACAAGTACTTTTGCTTCCAAGGCAAACCACACTTTAGGAGAACATCTTTCTCAGAATTGTAAAGGAACACCACAAAACCCTCATTGCTAGTTAATATTGTAGGTATTAAAGTTAAATTAGGGTGGCGGCTATGATAAACAAAAGAAAATGCTATACATGTTGCTATGGCTTGTGATGTGGATGACATGCCTGTCCCTTTTTTCCCTTCCACTGCTACATTCTTGCCTGGTGACAACTTGTTTGATCCACTAGCTTCTTCTGCAGCACTATTACCGGGAGAATCATCTTTTTAAAACAAAAAAAATACATTAAATCATTTACACTATCAAGGACCACGGACCATATTTTCAATTGGGGGGTGGGGGGGCTAATTCAAATGCCGTAGGTTTAATATGTGCGCCTTTCTTTTCTAACTATAGTTAGAAAATTTACACACCGATGATCCAAAACAATACAAGCTAACTAAAGTTATACCTAAGCAGGCTTCATGGGTTAAACCTTAGTGTGCAAACATACAACCAATCCGAATGCTTAGTTTTTCGCACGTGCGAGAGGGAGCACATGCGGATCAACATAAATATTCAAAACCAGCGAACAAGTGTGAAAAACAACAGGCGAAGGAAAAAAACATTTTTGATATAAAATACAGGCACCTCAAGTGTAGTACTGCAATGAATTTAAATGTGCGCAGTTAACATCACCGATAAAAACTAACTGCTGAATAGGCGTGTCGTTGTGTAACAAAAGAACACGCAACTATGGTTATCCATGTTGGCCGCGGTCATCCATCGTTTTGGATCATAAAGGCGTTTATTCCTAACAATAGTTAGTTTGATCAGAAAAGAGGTCACATTACTGATTGGAAGCTAACTAAAGTTATTTCTGTCCTAACGACCACAGCCGATGTTTTCACCCTTCTTGGCATCGTGAATGCCCTTTCAACGGTTGCACTTGAAGCAGAATTCATGAGCTATCACGTCTCTCCTGATCAGCAACTTTTGTTAGGTACCGCTTTCAAAATATTGGCAGGCTGTGACTAACAATGTACTTGTTTTCTGAATAAGAAAAATGTCCAAAATCTTGGAAGATCTTTTCCTCTCTGGCACTCCACCACATCTATGTTGATGTAAATCATACAAGTCTCTTGTTTGATTATAACGCTGGACTGTACGTTCCTGCGTGATTACGCGCTGGAACGGCATGTCATCGATTGTTTCAGATTCTCTTTTGGGACTTTTGATGGCAGTGGCTAACGTATGCCATTGAGCCGACCTGTATACAGCATGTTGTCATTTGACTGAATTCTGTCTCTGGAAAATTTTTTACCTGTACACACCTCGTCAAGAAATGTGGGTTTCTTTATAAGTAAGCAACAATGTCAACGTGAATGTTAACGTGCTTATTGGCCACAAAAAAGGTTAGCCAGGACCCCGGGGTGATAAGATTGCATGTTAACGCAACTTATTTTTCGACTCGGCTAGGTAGGTTACCCACCTCCATGTAAAAAGCCGCTTAGGTGGCCTCACTTTCTTAAGGTGCATGCATTACCATAATTATTGCAAATTGCTCATGTCGAGTAATCCGTTACGCCCCTGACTATATAAAACCATTAAGTAATCTATTTATGCTAAATTATAACAAAACAGTTTTACCTGATCCTTTGCACCTTTTAGCCGCAGGTCCTGTTGAAAGAATCAATAAAACGGATTTATAATTCATAATATAACAAAAAAGAGAAAACGCATGTAACAAGGAGCTTTTGGAATATCAACAGTTAACCTGCAATCAGGGCCAACAAAGATATACATGTACATGCAAAAACTTTATGTAGCCTGTTTAGTTTCTCACAAGAACCTACAGGTATATATATGGTGAAGAAAAAAAACAACAACAACCAGGCAACCAGGAAAATAAAGACTGAAATTGTCTGACATTTGCCATGAGGACAACCAGAATTTTTGCCTAGTTTTGAGCACTGAGTGAGACAAAAACAAACCCAAACAAAACAGGTTATTTCCCCACTGAAAATGCCAAAAACACGACCCCTTTTTTTAATGCAGTAAAATGCAATTCAAGTGGCTTACTACAGTTTTAAGGGATAAAATTTCCCAACTTTGAACTTTTTTTAAAAATGCTAAAACATGTCTTTCCCTGTTTCGTATTACTGTTTGTTACAGTATATAACCATCATATGAAATATTTCAACCATACAGGTGCTAAAGATAGTTAAAATAAGCAACCAAGTGCTTTAAGGGGGGACTGAGAGCTAGCAGTTTCAATAGCATTTTTCTCAAAATCCACCCATATGACCCTACCTTAAAAATTTCATAAACTAGAAATTGCCTTTGCTTGAACACCCATGGATGCAAAAAATAAACAAAAATCTGTAAGACAGATTTTTTGTAAAAGGGGAAAATGTCATATTTTCACTATTTTAAGGTAATTCCTCTGTTTTGCATTGCGCATCCTTACTGCATGCGCACACGCATGAAAGTCCTACTAGATTCCCTATGAGTCTAAGCTCGGCAGGGAAAAGAATGCTTATTTAATTAAAGTGTATATGACAGATTTTTTGTTATTTGCTAGATTGATTCTAATTGATTTTTTTTTCACCGCGTTTTAGCCTAAATGCCCGAAATTTCACTTCCGGTCCGGTTTGGTTCAAAACCGCACAAGGTGGGGGCCTCGGGATAGTGGTGTAATGACATCAAAAGCAGAAACTTAAGGATCTTAAGGAGGCTGAATATAGGTTTTTTTGCACATGCTTGTGCTGATGTGAGGCAGCGCGCACTCAAAGATTGCAAAAATCAACCATGGTGACAATTTATTTGTCCTATACCTGTTCCATATGTGTTATTTTCATTCCTAAAATGACACACTGTTGTCGGTTTTAGTGTTTTCTTAGAATACTACATAAAAAAGTTTCAAGAAGCCAAAAATCCAGGAATTTTGCAGGATTTTTGCCATTGCTATGAGAACCCAACTGAATGCAGTGCATGCACAATTAAACACAAAATTGAAAATAGATTGATTTCATGATTTTTGAACCACATCAACTTTCTCGGAAACGCATGTGTTGCTCAGGAACCACTCGATAGAATTTCATAAAATTTGGCAGGGAGATACTTTATAAAGCGGCTAGTAAGTGAAGATAAAAGATATTTGTAGTTTAACAAAGAAAATTTTAAATAATCAAATTGTCCTTCAACAACAGATAGCTGAAAATCTGTCTGTTAAAATACAGTTTTAACAGTGTTAACATGTGTATATATTGTAAGTGACTAGTTTGTTTCAGCCAAATGATGAAAAAATCTATTGACTCAATTTCGGTAAATAAATAAAACCTGATTTCATCCAGTCATGTTACCATGGCAATGACAAACACGCCACCTTAGCTATCAAAATAAGAAAGTTTATCCTTTTAACTGATGTCTGGCAAAATTTGGTGACCGATGGATTAGCCATTTTTTTAAAAGATGGCAAATGCGGTGCAGGTATTATAAACTGTGTTCAGCAACCTTAAACAGAGAACTTTAACAACAAAGAACTCTTGCATTCCCTAATAGTCAGCAGTGTCGGCACATATCTGCATGTGTCAAACTAAATGTGCTTGTGGATTACATAGCCTAAGGGTAAGTTTGTACAGGAAGGGTTTTCCAGGCAGTTCTTTTGCCACCCCTTCCCTCCCTCTTGCTACTGATTTGACAGTCTAAGAGATGCCTGTTTCCCTTACTACGTGGGGGCTCATGGCTGCTGCCAGTAATGAGAGCAGTCCTCATCTAAAAGCTGGTAGCCAATAGTGGCCAGAAGCTCCTGGATGTCTCAGGCACCCAAACCTCCCTAGAAATGCAGTTGTTAACAACAAATGGCATACATTCCAAGTGTTTCGCAGTAAATATAAACATATTAAAATTATAGTACATGTAAGGATTTAGATCATTCAAAACAATCATGAAAAATAGTGAAAATGCTGAACAACTCTTACAGCACGTTTTTCATGGTTTTTAGTTGGCTTTTTTGTGGTGTTTCCATAGTCTCAACAGTTGATTGATAAAACAATTCTGATAATAATTTTTTCTGTATCTTAAAATTATATTTTTTGTCCAAATGGTGAATAAAGAAAGTGGGGAAGTTTCCTTGTTTGTTCTACCATGAAACTTTCTTTATCCTTCACCCCATGAAAACAGATAACTATTTTTTTTTTGCTTCCACTTGGATAAATTAGTTTTCCATAAATGGAAAGCAGTGAGCAAGTCTAAGCGAATCATATTTCATTTAATTAATATGAAATGCTTTTTATCACTAACAGTGTGTGCCAGCCGTCTTTTTACTCTGCGAAAGCAAATAAAATTCTGTTTAAATTGCACTTTCAAATGCATGTAAAACATATGATAGCTTCAGAGCTTCATCATGACTTATTAGTTTTCATAAAAAAAAATGGGACCACTGAAAAAGTCCCCATAATCAAAAAGTCTGGATAAAGGAGGTAATCAAGGTTCAAGTGTAGACACAGTTCACTTGATTTTAATTTATTTAGTGATTTTCACTTTGTATTTTTTCTAAAGTTTACTCACAATAATGTCTAGTATACTTACCATTATCATCATCGTCATCATCATCCTTGGGTTCTGCCTCTATAGCACCTTAGGAGAAAAATAATAAAAAAGGCATTCAATCAAAATCACTGACCAACACTACTGCACCTGCATGCATTACTGAAAGAATATCAAAATCAATCACTTTACCCAACATTTAATTCCAAAACAAAATGACTGTCAATTTCATTTCTATTTTCTGCCACACAAACAAAAATAGAATCATAATACAATGAAAAATAAATAATTAAAAACAAATCAATATACAGGAAAATACATTTTCATAATCTCCAGGAAAAAATGTGAGTTGAAAAATTTAAGTTTCCTGACTTTTCACTCACTTTGACAACATCTACGACTTTCCCTGACCTTTTACAAAATTCAATTACTTTTCCCCAAAGTTGAAGACTATAGCACAGAAGATGCCCCTCCCCATGCTTCATTTTAACAGAAAGAGTATTATAAAAAAATCATATCCTGATTTTCAAGTGTTGTAAGTTATAAAGGTCATACAAAATGTAACTTATCATTGTTTCAAGTGGTTTCACAGCCTAAACCTGTGCCTCCAGTCCACAGTGTTTTCTGCATGTCTACCATGCTGATACTGCACATCTTTATTGCAATGTGTCAAGACGCATCTATTCAAGCTGGCTTACAATTTGTTTTATATATATATAGTTAAGTAATCAGTCCATGTTCAGGAAAAACTGAGGCACGAACATGGACTGATTACTTAACTATAAAGCTCCTTACTGTTGAATCTAAGGAAAAGCAACTTTGTCTTAAATTCAGTCGCGGTAAGACCCACGTAAGATTCCTTCCCATGGGGGGTTGTTACGACAGCCTGATAGATGACGTTTTTTGTCAAGCATTCTTCGGCTAAAGGGCATTTTGCCTTGACCCTACAATTACATGTTCTGGTTGTGGTTGTTTCATCGCCTTTAAGCATGTTCTTGTTGTGCGCGCTTATTTTACTTTGCAAGTTGGGCATGCATGAGTAGCTTATCTTACGTGGGTCTTACCGCGACTGAATTTAAGACTCACTACCGAAACCACCTGTCGTCTTTCAAAGACCCGAAGAAAAAGAACGCAACGGAGCTGAGTAAGCATATCTGGCGCCTAAAAGAAAACAACATAGAATTTACCATCACGTGGGAAATAGTGGCACGGGCCAAGCTGTACTCAAACGCTAACAAAAAATGCAATCTTTGCACCACTGAGAAGTACTTCATCCTGTGCGAGCCGCATTGCAGTTCCCTAAACAAAAGAAACGAGTTAACAAGCACATGCCGGCACGCCAATGCATACCTGTTAAAACACGCATGAAACCCTCGCTATAAAAGACCAGATCTTGGCCATTCAACTCGCACCTGAAGAGAGAAGGCAACTTCTTGAGTGACTACTGTATCTAGATGTCTATTGAGTAAAATGTGACTTGAAGATCCAGGCAAAGCTAGAAGTGCTGGGATTAATTATCTTGGTGGTGTGGGGATAAGTTCTAGACGTTGTCATGTAACAGGGGGAGTAGCCTGGTGTGTACAAATCTAGTTACACAATTTCATCACAAGCTAGAATCGTGGTGAAATTACAAAATTTCAAAGCAAAAATGACAGTTGGTCATTAAGTATATACATGTAGACTTCTTCGAAGTCCATTTTAGGTTTAACTGCAAGAGAAAACATCACCCTCTATGGCTAAGCTCTTGGCAGACAAAATCTTAAGTCACTATGCACTGCGTTCAGCCTCACCCCACAAGGAATTTTTTCCCAATTAGCAAGAGAACTCTTCATTTTGGAAAACAGAATGCATGGGGTTGGATGGAAAGGAGGTTAAACTCTACATCTTTCCTGCAAGTACATTGTATAGAAGGTCCAGGCCCATAACAAATTAACGAAGAAATGATGCTTGGGGTGAAGAAAACAGTTCCAAAAGGTTAAATGCAAACAAGTTCCTTCAACACAACTTTTGTCCGTTATTCAATGACATAACTTTGCTTCATGTGAAAAATTGATGCTGAACAAATTCAGCAAGGCCAACAAGCTTGAAATCAATTTCTTATGAAAAATATAAATTCAAAGTCTACCATTGAAAGCTTAATTTTTTAGTTGCCTCAGGTAAACAGGCAATAAGTTTGAGTTTTTTAACACTGACATACCTCTTGGACAAGCAAACCAGTCTGGTTCTCCAAATAATGCACCTTCATAACCTATAAGGATAAATGTTACTAATTTAAGTATACAGTCATGTAACTGGCTATCATATTTATTTATTTATTTATTTATTCGTCTTAGGGTTTTACGATGTAATTTTTATGTTTTTTTTTAGTCATCTTGTAATTACTGAACTCTGAATTGTACAGTCCAAGTTCAAGCCCTGGCCTGGATCATTGTGTTGTTTTCTTGGGCAAGATATCTACTTTCACAGTGCTTAGACTCCACCCGAGGCACAAATGTGTACCAGCAAAATAATGGTAAAGGGGAACCCTGTGATGGACTAGCTTTCCATCCAGGGGGAAGTAAAATACTCCTAGTTACTTAAGATAAGCTCCCTGTATGGGCCATGGCTCGACGCAAAAAATATATTGCTCTTGGTGTGTTGAACAATTATTCTGCCTGAAAAATTACAGTTGTTGTAAAAGAAAAGAAGATAATTTATGTCTCAAATGTGACAATGTGCTACACCTTTTACTTTTCTATTACAGTGGAATCCCGATTTTTCTAACCTCCAAGGGAAACAAAAATTGGTTCGAGGAATCGAGGGTAAAAATGCAGTCTTTGACTAAAGAAGAGAAACGACTTTTGCTTCGAGTTATAAGGAGTATAAAAAAAAATTAAGGGTTCGAGAAATCAGGACTCCACAGTACTTTGTCTAAGGAAACATTTCACTACCTTTTTACTTTTTGAACGTAATATGATCACAGACAGTGTAAACAGCCACAAGCGAGCAAGCAGTGTCTATTTTTTCCTAGCATGCAATGCAAAAAATGAGAGATCTAGATAGAGTGGGAATAGCCTCCTATGCAGTCACTTTTAGGGGCTAAAGTGTTTTGCTAGCCTCTAAAAATGACTGTGTGGGAGGCTAGTGCAACAAGCGCCTGCCATGTTTTTCCCTGATTTGCATAATTCTTATTTCTCCAGTAGCATGTAGTATTTCAGGAACAACTAGATTCATAATTGCATGTACTTGGGCTTCTCTTTATATGAAAATAAATTTTCTTTACATAATTTAAGGTGGTAGAACTGCTATAAACAGGTCCGTTTTGAGAATAAATTTCACAGATGTACAAGGACTTTTCGAAATAAAAACTACATAGGCTTACTAAATCTATGTCTGAGGTGTCAATTTTCACACCTTAGGTGTGAATTTGGAAATTAATTGCGGGCTCATAAAACTAGAGATTGCCGGTTTACTGTTTTCCTTTGATAGTTACGGAAATAATTTAATTTGGGGCTGATTTATGACAAAAACATCTAATCACCTTAAAATACGGGGTATGCTGGTATTTATTTACGGACCCAGCATTTATTTGAACCTGGCGTTTAATCGTTTAATGAAGTAAAATTTTCATCATTTTTTGACAAGGCTAAAACAACTAATAAACAAACGCTGGAGGGATCCTCGCAATTTTAAAGACAGCGAGCACTACAACAAAAGAAAGAGAGTGCGTCAGCCATAACAACAGGAATGTGAACATTGCTATATATTTTCAATTTTGTTTTGGTGTACAGCATACATCGCAGTTAATGTTACGCCAGACTTGTTTGTTAAGCATTTATTAAAATAACAAATTAAAGCAGTATCCCGTACAGAACGTGCCATAGAAGTGCTTTTCTAGTGAATATCTGTAGTTGTTGGCTCGACGCAAATAAACGCCGTGACCTAAATTAAACGCTGGGACCTCGAACAAACGCCCCGGCGTTTATTTAAAAATTAGCAGTTTTGACCCGGCGTTTAAACGAGGCCGGCGTTTACTCGGGGTCCGGCGTTTAATCGAGAAAATACGGTAATAGTCATAGATTACCTTAATTGATTTAAACTAACTCAGACATATCTGTTATCTGTAACACGGATGAACGAATATACATGTAAAGTACTACAGATTGATGAATCTCTCCTGTCGCGCAAACCTAGGTGATCAAAACATGCAATGTTTGTTTGACAAACATGCACAGTTCCATGCTCCAAACGAACATTTCCATTTGTTTAGTCACCACAGTTGTCTGGGAAACTGTCAGCTTTGAAAAGTAAACATGTGTGAAGAAACGGTCAGGCTTCACGGCTGAGCGCAAATGGCAGTAAGCATTTCAAACTCCATAGATAGAGTTTGCTCGTATAAAGTTCATGGACCGGTTCCATTCCAAAGTAGACAGTCATCATACTGAGGAACTACCATGGATTTAGCGAATTAAAAATCACAGTAATGGACCATGATGATATTGTATTGAGTTCAGTGTTGAATAAAACAATGAAACAGCCAGCTATGTAGGCTAGATATTTACAAGAAGCTTCAGTTGGTGAAAAACAAAGCAGTGGTGTACCTACCTATCCAAAGTCCACCCACTTTGCAATCGGCAGGTGTTTTCAACCCTGGAACTCCTTTGAACTTATGTTCCTTGTTCATTAAACAGTACCCATTTTGACCAAGGAGTGGAAGAAAGATATTTTTGGCAATTTTGACATTTAAGTCTTTTTCTTTAGTATCCCCTTCCAGTGTGACTGTGGCTAAAAGAGCATCATCTGTAAGTCGCCTGAAAGCCTGTTCGTATGACTTGTAGGCTTCTTGTTTTTTAGGCCCAACATTTTTGCTTGCAAACTCCTTGTCCAAAGGAATAGCTCATTAAATGCTAAGGAATGACAGCAACCGAAGAAACGACCCTATAAGAAGAAATGGTATAAAACCCTATGCTCACTTAATAAGATTTATAGCATTCTTGTCCATAAATTATTGCACTGTACATGTACTGCTAATTTAATTTGTTATTGAAAATTTTAATAATATAATTTAAATAATAATAATTATTATAGTGCGCTTTTTAACATACTAGGTGATCAAAAGTGCATTACAACAATAAATAACCTAAAAATCTACCACAAAATTTAAAAATAATCACTACAATATTTGTTTATATATACATATCTAAGAAATATTTAAAGCTAATTTAAAAAGATAAGTAGAAATACATGTGATCATGCGGAGGCTTACATGAAGAACGTTCCATAAAGCAGGGCTGCAAATAAATTTTTTACCTTGAAAGGACATGTGTCCGACTAGGGCACCATTTTGGTCGGACATAACCACAAAGGTACATTTGAAAGAGTAGCGTATAAAAAAAACAAATTTTATTTGTAAATGATATAGTCAAATGTTGCAACAAAAATTTGGCCGGACAAAATGTCCGACCAAGGTTGCGATTTCATCGGACATTGGCAAATTTTGGTGGGACATTGTCCGATGACCGACAGTTATTATTATATTATAGTTATTTTTCTGATTGGTCAGTTTGTGATACGGTCAAAATTAGACAAAATCTTGCTTTTCTTATTTTATACAAGAATTGCGGATTAATTCTGCGGCTAAGAGCGAAGTGTTTGTTGAAAATTGCTCGGCTTATAGTTGAGTATACATTGAATCTTCACTCTTACAATAATTATTTTTTGGCGCAAATACTTGGCTATAAGTCGAACCCCTTTCTTACTGAGATTTGGCCAGTTTTTCAGAAAAAAAATTGTCCATATAAACAACAGGGCGTCTTGACATTAAAACATCTAAATTGACAAACAACAACAACAACAAAAAACATTTCTATGTGTGATTTATTTTGATACCAGTGCATCCCTCATATGAGAAACGCAGCTGTTTACTTGTTCTTGAAACATATTGCGACATTCTGCCGACCCCACTTTAGAAACCGACAATATGCAAACTTGATGTTATCCGCACTGTAATAGAAGCCAACGAATTTTCTTCGACATCGTAAGACACTGCTGGTGTTTATTTTTGCGTGATCTTGTGAATCCGTTGAATCTAAGTTGTTTAAAACGAAAACATTAATAGTTTTACTTCGAAATAATTATTACATGTTACTTTGGGCGAACAATACTCAGTTCCAATTGAAACAACTCACAAATGAATATCAAGCTGCACATACCTTTTGAGAACAAAATTCGCTTCCGACAAAATTGAAGCCACTGTTACTAACCTCGGTACACTTTCAAAGTCCGACAGTACTTTTATTCAAAACTAGCCGCAATTAAATTCATCTGCTAATATTATCTAAAGCCACAACAAAAATTTCCAGGCGGGTGTTTATTTGAAATCCATAACCGTAAGTTGTCGGCTGCCATTTCGAGCCTCAGAAACGGCGAAATGAGTCCAACAGCGCTCAACTATATATAAATAACAAAGATGGCCGTAAATTGAATCTCAAGCCTCAAATATTCATACTTTATAAGAAACGATTTGATTGGTTCTTGACCTTGATAATAGCTCCAATCTGATTGGTGTGACATACAAACATACACTGAAACATACATGAATGAAAAACTGAACTTCACATAGCCCACTTGCGCTGACATATAGTTATTTTTCAAGAAAATAACTCAAAAAGGAAAAATTCTCGGAGTTCGCTGTTAACTGATAATATTTAAAAACTGACGAAGCATGAAAGTGACTCAGAATGCAGGAAATGGCATTTCTGAGAGCTCAGACTCAAAATTTCCCGGGGGAACATGCCCCCGGACCCCCCTAACAAAATTCACATTCACCGTCAATTTTTTGTCCCACTGAGTGTCACTGAAGTCCCGTTACAGCCTTGTGAAAAAAAAAAAAAACAGTTTCTTGTAAAGAAAAAGTAGCGACGATGATGGTACACTACTAATTAACGAAATATGTCAATGACAACATCTGCAACTGTTGTTATGCGGTACTGGTCTTGAGAAACAAGTGACATCGAGACACAGCGCTGTGTTTTGTGCTATGGTTTGAGTGTGGTAGAAAAAAAGAAATTTACTAGAGTATTCAGTGAAGCTCATTGAGAATAGCTACATATGATGTCCACAATCAGCTAAACACATTAAATAAGAGCCTAAGAATTTGGCTGAACTTAGCAGCGATGTTGATCCCCTGCTTTTTCACAAACGCCCTCGACTATCTGAGAGCCTGGAACAGGCTACCATGTAAACAAAATAAAAAGTCTGCATGTGTAAGAAAGAAAGGAGAGAATTATGGCCTGGTCGGGGGGGAGGGTACACTTTTTAAAATAAGAATTAAAAAGTGGGGTCTTATTTTTACATGACAATATTTATTTATTTTTTTTTTTTTGGGGGGGGGGGGGGGGGTTCAGTTAAATTGAAACACAAAATGTTTTGAAAAACCATCCCCCCCCCTCCAACGTAATAAACGATTGGTCCCTTATCAAGTGGAAATTTTTTTCCAATCCAGGCTTGAAACCTACTTTTGCTATTCGAACTATCGCATAATGTATGGGGCTGTGCGGAAATCTTACCTACATTTGCAGTGTTTATAGAACAAACAAGATCTACCTTCTATAGGGAAGGTGAACCGCGTGGAATTTAATTTTTCTTGTTTACCTTAAACGAAATATTGACAAGTAGCTTTAGCAAAAGTACTTGCACGAATGACAAATATATCTGGAGCATGCGTGACTCACGTCGAAATCGAACGAGCGGGGTTTTCCCCTTATCAATGACGTAATCAAAATGTGCCAAGGCATGCTCCCATTGTCGCATTACTCGGCAATAAATTATGAATTCCCGAATAGAAGGATTGGCGGTTTAAAAAACACAAACACAGGATATATTCCTATTAGATAAAAAACATTCCCGACTTAAAATATAAAACCACGTGCAAAATAACAGTTATATTGAGCAAAAGGAAAAATACTGCCCGCTGAATTTTCTCTGGTGCTCAGTCAAGCGTGCCACACAGTTTGAGGCATCCACAGCTATTTTTAGCACGGCCGTGTGAAAATTCACGTTGGAAAGTTTTGCATATATAATTACGAATAAAGGTTTGAAACTGTATTTACTTTGCGATGGAAGCTGTTTCTCTGAGCAGCAAAAATAAATACTTCACTTCTTGGAGACTTGAAAATCCCAAAACCTGTTGAACTCACCTTTTAGAGAAACAACACTGGGATACAGCTTAGAACGTGGACCAACGTTATGCGCATGCGTAGAGGTAAAAACATCTTGTTCTAGAATAAATACTACCACAAGGAAAGCAGATGCTCTCTTGAAACAAATATATGCCTGTTCTCATAATTAAAAATTAAAAGTAACGTAGATCCACGACTTGTTTTTCTTAGTGCGTATGGTCAAATGTTCCACACCCCCTACCCCCTCACACAGATAACTATTGACTGACACTAGTAATTAATAAATTAATATGAATATCTTAATCAAATTAAATTAACAATTGCTAGAACCGAAGCCCAGCCATTGTTGGCCGAGGTAGAGGCCCGGGCCCTGATTAACCGACAAAACTAAAAAACAAAATACACGGCTTGCAGAACACGAACCGCTGGGGCTCATGCCCCGCGCGGTTAAAAATAAATAAAATAAATAGACTGCAGAACACAAACCGCTGGCACAGACGGGTTTATAGCAGAAAAGCTGAAGGCGATCTAATTTGTCAAAAAAAAAAAAAAAAAAAAAAAACAGAAAAAAGAAACCTGTAACATTTTCCCGCGTGCCGACCGGGATGAATGAAAGTGGCAGCTTTGTTCAAGTTTGAATGAAATCGAGAGCGTTTTGCATCAAGTTAAAAAATTGAGTACTCGTCTTGTGTGCCAATCGCTCCGGCAAAATTTTCTACAAATTTCTAGCCTCAAAAGCTGCCAAGAATTTGCTGTGTCAGCTGGGCCGAGCTAAAAGACTGGAAAAGCTTTTCAACGATTTCTCAGGTGAGTGTTTCTTTGTTTACTACGCAAGCAATTTCACGATCTTTCCTCAGTGTTTTGACAAACGCATCTAGTGCCTTGTTGCTTGCAAGAACTCTGGATCTTTTATGAAACTAAATGGTTTTTCAAGTGGGTCTAGATCTGATGTTTCTAAGAATAATTACTTTGTACACCGTCTATCTTTTTGTCTGCCAGAAAGCTAAAATTTCTCGAGGCACTTCAGTGCGAGCTCGGATTTTCTCAGGTGGTTTTCTCCATCTCTTCAAGACGAGTCGAGATCTCTGTTTAACGGTTGCGAGAACCAATCTAAGGAAATACATCCACTGTTTGTAATTTCTGAGCCCTAGAATACGGGACAATCCAAAAGTGTAGCGAAAACAATACTTTAACGTACGTTTTTGCTGAACTGTAAGCTTAATTTGCCAGTTCATAAATAGAAAGGTAAGCAGTAAAAGATTTTGTACAAACGATTACAATTCTTAACAGCAAACTTGGTTGTCTTTGTTGTGTTCAGTATAAAACATCGTTATTTATAGTTTGGTGTTCTTCCGAGGTCGTTACTTTTTGAAAGCGCTCTGCCATTTTTCTCCCGGACGCATGAAAACTACGTATATCGCAGGATATCTGTTGTGTGCGGACGACATATATTGAGCTCGCAATGACCATATCACAATGTGTTGAATAATAAATCACAATATGTCTGTCCCCTCGTGAAAACAGTTCAAAGACCTTTAATAAGTACATTTAGATCTAGACATAAATTCTTCTGCCACCTACATTTCGACCAGAATAACCCGGCCTTAACTTCATCAGGGTGAATAACTGAACCGTACGCTACACATGCCACCAGTACACTGTAAACTATAACGAGATTTAAAAACGCGCTACATAACTGAGGGCTTGAACAATCGATGAAACCGATGATCGGAAAATCAATCGATCAATCGATGACAATCGATGCCTTGTTAGTTAATTGGCATCGATTGGCATCGGCCAATCGATGACCAATCGATAATCACACAAAAGTGGTCGCAACTCATCGATTGTCATCGATTGGTGTTAAAAAAAAAATTTCGGTATTCCACACGTTCCAGCATGTACGTATACGCTCTCGCAGTACGCACAAATGTTTCAGATTTGAATTCGTTCACCAGATTGTTTGTATGCAGATGCGACTGGAGACGAGTGAGCTCTGAATGGTGGGTGATGTAATTATACTGAATTGTAATAAAATAAACCAGAATAAACGTGAATAGGCTTCGGTAATCACTTTATTACTTCTTTGTCACAACAGAGGTGCATTAAGTAAACAGGGTAAAAAATGAATAAAGTTTACTGCATGCAGGCTTAAATGGGTGAGCCGTATAGTAAAAGCTGGAAAAAAAGAGACCATATCGAGAAACTTAGAGCTGCGCGGAAAAAAGCCAACAACACAACATGTACAGCCTCTGTCCGAAACACAGTTACGACCGGTCACAAGAGAACTATAGGCCATAGTTTGGACTCAGATTCTTTTTGTAAATCTTGACTGAAAATAAAATGCATCAAAAATGAGAACCAATCGATGACAATCGATGTCAATTAACTGATCGATTGGCGTTGATAATCGATAAAAATTGATAATCGATGAAATCGATAATCACAAAAAACCCGTGCATCGATTGTTCATCGATTATCAATATCAATCGATTAATTGGCATCGATTGTCATCGATTGATCGATTGATTTTCCGATCATCGGTTTCATCGATTGTTCAAGCCCTGATAACTGTAACGAGGGTTACGGTTTTTTTCGCCAACGAGTAGTTTCGCCAACGTCGAGTTCGCCGTGCTCACGCTTAAAGAACGAGAAATTTTTGTGTTTTTCTTCTGTAGTATAGTAATAGTTAATTCGGGATTTGCTCAGCATTATTTCAATTTAGTGCAGCTGATTCATCACTATCATCTGCGTTGGAGAACAGACAACTCGGCGAAAAAACCAGTTAATGTAACACTGTAACAAAATATGTCCATAAAAAGATAATGTCTCATGTTGCCTTACCATTGGGAAGAATTTTGGATGAAATTCCGTTTTGGAGAAAGGCACACCCCAACAGTTTGGCGCCTCGTCCCTGCTGTATGCAACATACACTCCTTCGACGTCCATTTTGCGCTGACCCGCGCCACCACACAGTGCACCGGTACAGCGGTGTTACTCGTCACCATGGTGATCGGAAAGGAGTGGATTACCAGCCAATGAATAAGGTCTCTTCAAATGGTGCCAAGATTTATAGGGTTTTGGATCTTGTGATGGGTAAGAAAACGGTACTTTTCTTATTTTCTTTACCCTCTATCCAGGCGATTCGTACCCAAGGACGATTTGTAATCAGTCGCTTTGTATCCAATTTCCGACTATTCGTTCGAATTGCTGGATTCGCTAGCATCGTTTTCTAACGAGTGAACCGTCGCAGGTGATGATATGCAACATGCTTGCTTTGACTGCCCTGAATAATGTGAGTTTTTACTACTACACTTTGCTTGATTTTAATAATTCAAAGTTTAATGTCAAGCTTGTCAAAAACCATTTACCTTCATTAACGTTAACAGTATGAAGGCAATGCTCTTTTACAAACGGAGACAAAAAAAATGCTCAGTCTGCAGTCTGCACGGTTTACCTGACCGTGCAGAATCAGTTGCAAAAAAGTCCAGCATACTCTTGACTAATAACTCTAGTGTTTAATACTACCCTAGCGAGTGGAAACAAATGTTCTATCGAGAAAGTGCTGACAGTTGATGGTTAGGTGTCTCTTTAAAAGTACTGAAAATGTGTTTTAAAAAGGACAACACAATACACGAAAAGAAAATGTGAAAAGTAAGCTTGAGGACAAAATTTATTTAAGTTTATTACAGTGAATCTCACAAATGTGCCCCACAGAAGAGATTGGAAATTCTGGGGGCCAGGGAGATTCTCACAGACCAAAAAAAAAATTAAAGAAATGTATGGCCTTTAATTCGAATTTCCAGATGGATGAGGGTTTCTTATTTAAGAAATCCCTTCCATGGGGTAGACCTACATTTTGAAGCCACACAATGGTCTGGGACTCATGATCAGGTCAAGTGAAAAAAATGATATCAAAGCTAAGTTTAAATGTATGCATTTTTTTTCAGGTTCACTTCACATTAATACCTTTCACTGAAGAGAGAACTTGACTGTACAGTTTGTGACTAAATCTGAAACTTATAAGGCTAACTGTTTAAAGCCCTGGCCAAACGGGAATTATGTTTGATGACCAAACATTATCAAACATTGTTCGGTGATCAAACATTTTACCGTTTGGCCAACTTGTCTGATGACGTTTGAACTCCATCAAACATGCGATCAAACAAAATCAAACATTTCTTTTGTTCCGATGTTTGTTGTAATTGGTGATGTTTGGTTCAGTTGGCCAGGTGAATCAAACATGTTTGGCTGGCAGATTCCGCCACAACTCCCTGTGTTCTGATGTTTGACAATGTTTGATAAAACATGTTTGATGATGTTTCATCATCAAACATTTCCTGTTTGGCCAGGGCATTAATAGTAAATCACAACCAGCTTATATATGCAAAAGTCTATTAATATTTATTGCAGTCAGAAACCCATAAGGGGTTGAAACGTGCAACTTTCCTTTGTGCACTTAGAAACAAGCTTCCGAATATTCAATTTATTCAAAAAATAACCCAAGAGAATTTAACCAATCAAAATTGCAATAGGAGCTGCTGCAGATCCTCTCCTGCAAATTCAAACCTTTGCAAGGAATCGCCTGTAGTCTGCCTTTTTATGTCTCTTTCACTATTGTTGTTGCAAAATTCAAAGAACTCTTACTGTACGCGAATTCGTCTCAACAAGCAAGGTGCTGGATGTAAGCAATGTATAAGAAGGTAATTGTCCTGAATATAAACATCGAAATGGTCAGCTTCATTAAATTTACAGCACATGCTAACGCACACGAGAAGGCTTTATCTTGTTTTTGACAACCTAAGTAAAATAAAGTTAACTTTCGTTCTGTCAGTACTTTAAAAAACTTTACTAAGACACAGTTAATGAAATTCTTTAGTTTCTGTACGAAGTTTTCAGCTTCAAGGTTGGAATTCAAGTAGTTGGCGTAAAAGAAAAATTTCATTGCGTGTGTCGCTACGTGTATAATGCACGCGTACAATCTTCATGTTTCCAAATATGGTATTTAGCAAAACTGAATTTTCCAACGCTGTGAACGCACGTTACTTGTTTCAAACTCTTATGGGTTTCTTGTACAGTGCAGCAATTGGATGGTGATGAAAATCATCAGCTACTTTGCTTAGAGAAGTGGGCAGAAGGATTCTTTCAGAGAGTAGATCACTCAACTTAAGCCAGATGCCTACTTCTAATTTTATTAAAATCCCTAATTGATTTTATTGTTGTTGTAAATAAATGTAGAAGTAAGCTAAGTTTTTCTGGAGAAACATTTCTCTACACTAGGAGATAAATTAGGAATATATTATCAATGTTAGTACATGTTTATATATACACACTTAGTGATTTTGG
This sequence comes from Pavona decussata, assembly GCF_977016875.1. Taxonomy (NCBI): domain Eukaryota; kingdom Metazoa; phylum Cnidaria; class Anthozoa; order Scleractinia; family Agariciidae; genus Pavona; species Pavona decussata. The sequence continues at coordinate 1,013,741 of NW_028145574.1, forward strand.
TGTTTCAAGCAATCTGATTGGTTCACTATCTCTGGCTAATGAGCATTAGTATTCACTCCCTAACCAGCGAATGTTGTTCCAAACAAAAACAAATTGGCTGGCATAAACTTGTCTTCCATCAGTGTTTCTGAATCAGAAATTCTACAAGAAAATACTTAAAATATAAAGAAATGGGCAAATTTTCAAGAAAATTTTACATGGCTGGAAGGAAGCGCCGGTCATAAATAATTACAACAAAATAAAGCAATGCTCACCTCTATCAATTACAGCTGCCACCGATATACACTTAATATGCTACCATTCAAACAGCAAGCCATTTTCAGCAATTGATGACAGTGAGTCCGCAGAAGCAAGCAAAGCACTTTATATGGTTTAGTTACCAGGTCAAATATGTTCCAAAGTCCTTAAAAGAGCTACATCTGTTCATCGTTTCTCTATTTTGAAAAAAAGTAGCTTTCTCAGAATTGTCATTTCCAATCTGTTTCAATTTTCTCTAGCCTCAGCCATCCTTGATCCTTTTTGTTTTAGAATCACTTCGTTGGAGTGGTTTTCCTCAGCAAACTAATATTTTTAGGTTTTTCAATTATAGAGACTTCAACCGTAATTTAGACTGTCAAAGAAATGGCTCAAAATATCATGGCTTAGCTCCTTTAAACACCTTTCACTACAGTTTTGTGCAGAATGTATACCGTTTTCAGGTGAATTATTCCCTACAATTTTTATTTTAAGTGAATTTTAAAAACATAGATTGAGTGGAGGATTGTTTTGCAAGGTGACTTGATTTAGATTGTTGTTTTGAAGGATGTAAAAGAACCATTTTGCTAGCTTGTGTCAAGGATTTTAATGAAGATTAAATAACTAGCTTTGCCATGTTAAAAGATTCTGTAAAACGTTTTGCCCATGCTTTGTACCGCTTGCAAGTTTTCCATGCATGAATTGAGAGGTCAATTTATTATGTAAACATTTAAAGGTTTCATTTTGACAATGTTGAGAGTGCCTGTTGTTAAGATCACTTTGTGTGTATATATATATATAATCCAAAAATAGGTTGAAATCTTCATCAACTTAAAAGTGCTCGATAGCTGAACTAGAGCAATAATTATAATATAATGCAAGAGATAGGTTATTCGGTCATTTATTCGCTACTCTGAGTTTCATGCTTCTTGTGACATGCTAGGAAATTACTACTAAACAGTGTTCTTTTTTAGTTACTGATAACGATCCCGTGTGACACGTCACGCAAAGAAGTTAGCATCTATTGTCTATTGTTCTGTATTTTCAAATTTCTCTTATTGTAACCATTATTTCTGGCAGTTGCCTGATGATTGCTTCACAAGAAGCATGAAACTCAGAGTAGCGAATAAATGACCGAATAACCTGTCTCTTGCACTATATATATATATATATATATATATATATATATATATATATATATATATATAGGCAGAATATGAAGGTTTACGCAAACAATGTACTCCCAGCAGAAGGATCCG
>NW_028145575.1:0-32500 GCF_977016875.1 Pavona decussata
ATAGTACTTTCGTCCAAGGGGGCACCAATCTACCATGTGTTAGTTTGCATAGCTAGTGGGCTGTTGGGGGAAGGTGAAGTTTACATTCTCCTTCACCAAAATTTAAATTCGCTGGCAGACAATACCGTTAGCTACACAGGCAAGCAGTGTGTCTCTGAGGATAGAGTTAAAGAAGAAATTGGTAGCTCCGGCTCGGATGACACATTCATCTCATGACGAGGAACAGCCTAATCTCGTACCCAGATCTCAGTCGTACAGCTTACTGCCAACAAACACAGTCTCAGAAAATGGTTTATTTAAAGTAAAACACTCCTCATAGTAAACCACATATGAGCCTCAGGTGACCCACACAGCATGTGACGAGCTTAACCCGGTTTCTGTAGATGAAGCAACTTAGGGTAGTGCTGAATGGGATGCTAGTCTATTGCAAGGTTATCCCCTGCGTTTTGTAACCATTACTCCTGTGCGGAAAGAAACAATATGGAGCAAAGTTTCTCGTGTAAGTAAATAATGCTGTGACAGGAGCAAGACCTCGAGCAACGGACCTTCAGATACAGTCTCCTGAAAATACAGCGAGCATCAATAATATAATCTCACAACTACATAGATCATAGAAATATTTTAGTGTTTGGTACTCGGCATGGTTATGGTACATGTTCGGAAGTCGGGATTCTGTAATTCTTAATTTCGCAAGACGCTGTAGCTTATTTTCCTACAACTGCTTTGAGGAATTTGCACTCCAGTATAAGTGTTATCTGATGAATTATGTAGTTCACCATATGCGGTGCTAGGCCCAGCACTAGGTCACTGTTAAAAAGACAATTAGACATCGCATTTTAAACACCATTTTTTGTTCCAAATTATTTCATTTTCAGACTCTACAGATAAAGAAGCAAGGGACCATCTTCTGGAGGAAATTGAGTTAATGAAATCGATTGGTTCTCATCGCAATGTTGTGAGCATGTTGGGTTGTTGGGTTAACTCGGAACCCATCTTTCTGCTGCTGGAATATCTTGCATATGGAGATCTACTGCACTGGCTCAGAAGAAAGAGGCAACAGGTGACATGAATAACTACCATATATCGTAGTGAAGGGGTCATTCTCATTGTTTCCAGAGGGTCGACCTTTTAAATTTATTTCACCACAATCAGCAAGAATGATTTCATCGACGGGGCCTATGAAAGACTTGTTTCGGGAACGTGTGTTCTTTGGCTGGTTATATACCGTTGAAAAATTCGCCCAAACCTCTAAAGAATAAAGTGTTTGTACACGTAACACGGAGGTGCCTGAACAGGTCTAGAGGTTGATGAAGTTGTTTCTGGGACCAAGCAAACTCCTCCGTACTGAATATGGAGATATGAATAGGTTGGGCTGTACGTGGATCTATTAGCGACATTGGACTTGTCTTGGAAAGGTGTTCGAGTAATTGGAAAAATCCTTCTAATTTTCTGCAAAATCATTTCAAATATGCCTTGAAATTAATAGGACAACACTCAGCTGCCTGTATTGTTCATATGAAGATCATAACAGTTCAGTTGACGAAGCAATGTACACACTTTCTTGATAGACGAGAATGAATATACGCTATTCGGTGGTTTTAGTCTCGTATCCTTGATTAGAGATTAAGCAGAGGGCTGTGGAGAAAGGCCAACGAGGTGGTTTGTAAATCAGCCCAAATGCGTCACTACTCTACCTCTTATTCAAACGCGAAATGGTGACCAACAAACATGGATAATTCATCCAGCGTGCGCACGCCTCTATTGCTTGCTTCGGGGTGTTGGGCCATGCACTAGCTTAAGTCCACCTTTCTGACCCCTTTGTAATTCTTTCAACTTTTCAAAATTGTCTTAAAGTTGCCGGTTTGAGAAAGGTTATGAGTCACGACTTGGGCATTTTCCCATCTACTGACAAATCGTCTCACTCAGATTTTGATTCTTGTAATTTTCCTCCTTTAGAAAACCTATCGCAAATTTTACGATAACGAGGGACCTACACATGCTGCTGAGAAAACGAAACAGGGCAGTGAAGATGATTCAAGAGTAATGGCATTGGCTGAAAATGCAGCAGAAAGTGAGGGAACGTTGTGCCCTCAAGAAATATTCCCTGCAAGTGGGAATGCTGAAGACGGCGGAGGACGCTTAGATGTAATTGAAGTGCAAAGTTTCAGTGCAGATGTTAACTCCAATGTACGTTTGGATGAAAACGAGAGAGAAAGCAAGCACACAGCTTTTCCTGTAAAGACAGCAAGGGATCAAGCCGTAAAGATGGATGCTCAGGAGTTGACCTGCTCTTTCTATCTTGTAAGTCTAGAAAATGCAGAGGATGGAACCAAAAGCCAGGGAGACAAGTCTCCTGACAGCGAGGTCTCATTGAAGGACCCTTCTTGTTTCGAGCGGAAAATGGCACTGGGAATGGTAAGTGACTTTTGTTTGTTTGTTCGAGTTACAACCACCTAACGCTAGCTATTAATATTAGTAGCCATACGTTAGTTCATTTGTCCTTAAAACACCTTACGTATACCCGCAACACGTCAAACATTGCAAGGAAAGATCAATTGAATGTTTGGACTAATTATGCTTAGTTGTTTTTATGTGGGCATGATTGGTAGGCATGTTTTGTGATTTAATAACAACTTTGTCCGACTGCTTACTGTGACAGCTAGTTTTCATCAGGCAATGAGGTTGATGGATTAGACTTTGCCATTTATAAGGCAAAATTCGGCTGTAAGTGACAGATTTTGCCCTTACTTTTCCAGGATGAAGCTCTCTCCATAAATCAGCACTCTCGCCATAAGTTAGCGCCTTTTCCGGCCTCTTGTTGTTTTCAGTGTTTTCTGAGGAACTTCAGGAACTTCCATTTCTATGCCTAAGAGCTAAAGTCAAAGCAACTCCGTTTACTTCGGGAATTGTTCATTCCAGGATAATGAGCTTTGCGATGACAGGAAAGCATATATAGCCGTTTAAGTTCAATTATGAAGAAACAATGAAGGTTTGTCTATAAATTATCTCAAAACACGACGCGTGACAACTCCAGCCATTTTCTGAATCTTACATAGCTTGCATAAATAAATTCATCCAGGGTTTAACGATTGTGCCGTATTGTCTAGATGGACCATGTATTACAAACAGTTTCAGTAGAATGGTGCTTGCAAACATTCTCAAACTAGGCTTTAAACTTTTGTATCATTTTTACGTACCGTAAAACTTTCTCTTTTCAGTTTTTTCATTTCTGTTTCCTTTGATTTTCATGTTTTAGGAAAGCTATCAAGAGTGTTACGACACCGAACGATTTACCCTCGACGCTGACAAAACGCAACTTGGCGCGGAAAATGATTCAAAAGTGATGCTACAAGGTAAAAACCCTGTCGAAAGCAAGGAATTTGTGAGTTGTGAGGAAACTACGGCTTCAAGGATTACTGAAGGCGGAAAGGAACACGGGGATATCACTCAATTGCAAATTTGCAGTACAAGTGATAACTCCAAACAACTTCTGAATGAAAACACAAGCGAAAGCGATCACGTAAGTGGCTGTGGGGAGTTAAACGTGGATAATGCTGCAAATGATTTCGAAGGCTTGGCTTGCTCTTCTCAGTCTGTAAATGAAAGTGTTACTCCAGAAAATGCAGCGGATGGAAATGACAGCAATGGAGATGAGCCGCACGATGACGATTTCTCTCCAAAGGATCTTCTTCGTTTTGCTTGGCAAATAGCGCGGGGAATGGTAAATAATGTTAGTTTGTTTTTTATGAGTGTCACTTGAACGCTGGTTGATAATACACATACGTTGTTCGGGTAACAGTTCAGCTTTAAATACTGTTATGTGACCATGTCTTAGAATGAGGTTAAGAGGAAAGAGGAGATTTTTAATTTTCAGAAATTGGTGTTCATTATTTATCTCAATAGGAATTTTGAACGTATCCATTAACAATCGCGATTTCTTTATAAAATCCGTAAAAAATTCATTGATACGTCGATCTAGTATGGATTGATTAATTGATTTTCTATTCCTGCCACAGGGCTTCTTGTCAAGTAAAGGATTTATTCACCGCGATCTAGCGGCAAGAAATATTCTCCTTGGGGAGGGCAAAGTGGTCAAAATTTCTGACTTTGGACTGATGCGCCACATTTACGGAGACATCTACAAAGTCAACAAAGGGAAGAAACTCCCCGTAAAATGGATGGCACCCGAGGCACTTTTTAACAGTGAATATACTACGAAAAGCGACGTGTAAGTGTTGTGACATGTATCTTAATTAGCCATGTAGAAATTGTTACCCAGTAACAAGCATTAAGGGTTTTATATATTTTGCACAATAGGAAACGTTTGTGCATCAGCTAAGATACGTCTACCTCTACGAGCAATCAAGATCAAACAAAATGCTGGGGTGTGATTGTGCGTTAGTTCGGCAGTCCATGAGAAATGTATTATGTACTATTTTCTATTTTTTTTTTTCGGGCAAGGCGCGCACCGACGTTGAAAGTACTAGTGTATGACCTTTTTTTCATATTTGTTCAATGAAACATGTCTTTTTTGTATGGAGGAGCCTCTGCGGAGGAGAGTGTTGCAATAGTACCCTCGCAGTTATAGAGAAGGGTGGGCTATATCCGTCTAATATGGATCACAAAACATGGCCAGTCTAGATTGCGTTGCGTTATTAGTAGAAATCTGGAAGGAAGTGCGGGTGGAGATTTCGTCATACACACTCAACAATGCAGGCGCAATGATCGACTTGTAAAACTCTAACTCTGGATTCTTTTGTAATTTTCAAAAAAATATCTCTGTGTAGGTCGACAGCCATGTTGGGGTGGGGGTTATCTTTCTTCATGTACAGTAATGATGTGTTTTTCTTTTCTGGACAGTTTTTCCTTTATGTTGTTAGTTTTAATTCTTCTTTAATTTGTATGCCATTTCACGGAAGTCTAGCCTAGAACACGAAGATTATTCATGGACATTTATCCTGTAATTTTTTCAGATGGTCTTTTGGAGTTCTGCTGTGGGAGATTGCCACAATGGGTAAGAAAACAAGGAAAGAATGAGTTGTATATATTAATTGTCTGACTGCCTGATTGACCAACTGGCTGACGGATAGACGGAAGGACTGACCGATTGATTGACTGACAGGTCTGACTCACCCACTCACTGACTCGCTAGCTCACCTGATAATGATTTATCATGACTTCAGATCAGCTGACAGTGATTGTGGGTCAGGAGGTGACTGGTGGGGCCAATCCAGGTCCTGAAGGCCTGCCCACGCGTGGGACATGTGGGCGAGTGCTGCAGTTGAATTGGTGGCAAATAAAACTGTGGGTTAAACAGATATCCACGATTCTAAGCGCTTCTATGACGCTATCTATTCTGTGTGCAGACACCAGTCTTTCGGCTCCTCTCCCCTCCTCAGCTCCGAATGACTGACTGGCTAACTGAATCATTGTCTCACTCATCCACTGACTGACTCAGGCCGAAAGAAATTTAATCAGTGACATGCTGAATTGATTGATGATTCACTGAATGACACAACAACTAAATGGCTGAATGACTGAGAGAATGTCTGATTAACAGACTCACTGCTTGCTATTTTTTTCTGGCTTGTTTGCTTGCCATGGATTGTTCGATTGATTGAGTGAAAGGTAATGATTGGCTGATACGTGTCTGATTGATCGAGTGCATGGCTAAGGGAGAGAAAGGGGGGGGGGGGGGCGAAAAGAAGTGGAAGTCAAGAGGGACGGTGTGCAAATTATTTTCGACAAAGATCTTATTGTCAATACGCGAATGGAGAAAAGTGCTGCCAAAGCTTACTACAGCTGGTGCTACCAGTGTTGTATTTTTAACGTAACTTAACTCTTAATGATTGTTAGACCTTAACCACGTCAAAAATAGGAACCAAAAATCCTTTTAGACTAACATCAATTCAGACAGCTTCACTGGTGGGTACAATGCACCAGCGTTTTTATATGTACAGATCAAGTATAGCATATCATTGAAAGCATGATTATATTTCGAAGGAGGAAATCCTTATCCTGGATTAGACAACAAAGAGATGTACAGTCTTCTCAAGACTGGCTATCGCATGAAGAAACCAGACTCGTGCTCCAGTGAAGTGTAAGTTCTTTTTGTTCTCTTTTTATATGATATATCTTCAATGAAGCTGATACCTAGTTTGTTGCAACGGTAAACAAGTACTCAAATGTCTATCCTTATGAGCTTAGATAAGCCATTTCATTTTAATCATGATCATGATCATCCGACTTATGATATTCCGCTATTGGTGTTGATTACGCACCAATAGCGTGAAAGTCAGTGTCCATTTTTCTTATGCCTGCCACTTTTCCAATGGTGTCCGGCTTGTACCTGCAGCACCTTCTGCGTGTTTGACCTTATTCTCAGGCTGTCAGGCCTGCACATCAGAAGACCTTTCGAAAATCTTTTCTAGCCCATTTGATGCACACATGCAACTTAACTATACCTTCCAAGTCTTTTGCTCCAGACTCTGAGGTCTGGTCAGGTCTTTTCCTAAACCCGGTTTTCCTTACGCAATGGGAGTACATTATAGAGCGTTTTCATTCACGTTACTACTTGCCATATTGGTTTACTGAAACAAAAGAAAGCATTTGCATAAAAATAGAGTTCAACTCCCAGAGGCTTAGTTTGGGACACCAACATGGCTACCATTTCTTTGTTTTGGGACACCAACATGGCCGTTGTGACGTCATGTGAAAACACTCTTACTATTAGAAGGATACAGCGGGAACTGTTACAATATTTAGAGAAGGTTTCATCTAGTATGTGCCCATCCCTCAGTATAAACTTTCTCTGCCCGAAATATTTGTTCTCGCCAGTACAGGCTACAAAATGCAAAACACAGTGTTTATTCAAAGATGAAATCGCCGTTGAACAATTCATAATGCTGCAGTATTTTTTTTAGATTCCAGCTGGTAATGGAGTGTTGGAATGAGAAGCCCAGTGAGCGACCGACATTTGATCAGGTGACGACGTCGTTGGAGACGATGCTTATGGAGGACACCCCTTACTTTGACCCTGGATTGCTGGATGAGTCGAAAGCATACTACAATGTGATGCCGGAGGAGGAGATTGTCGTGGAAACCACTTAGAAGAACCGCAAGCCCATTTAAACCCTAACAATTGATTAAAAGATCCAGACCATGTTTAGATTGAAGTTTACAGTGTTAAAAATGCATTATAACCCATTTGAAAAAGACCACGGTTATTTCGATTCTTAGTGTATTAGTTATAAAGGTAAGCCGGACATTCTTTTAATTTATAGAACATCGTCATAGATAAGATCCATGTTTTTTTCGGCATTTTGTCTCTTTCTTGGAGTGCTTGCCATTTGTCAGAGCTGGATGGCCAGAGCGGTCAGTTCGCAAATGGACTTTACCGATTTGAAGGTTAATTTTTGTCCTAGTCCTCCGAATTTATTCAAAATAGCGCATACCATTTTCGGAGTCATTACTTTTCAAGATTTTGCACTACCATGCCTTCAAAATGACACATTCGATTTACAGACCAGAAGTTGTGGCCAGCCAGTTCTGCAAATTGAAAGCGCTATTGGTCGCCATAACGCAAAACAAGGTACAAAAAGAGCATCTATAACTCTGTCGTGTATATAGGATAATGTAAAGACCACAGACAGTTTCTGAAAAGAGGCGTAAAAAGTTGACGTAGGTTTTGTTAATATTTTAGTTTAATAGTTTCCAGGTCGTGTTATTTGCAGTTTCAAGGAGGCCTAGTGCATAAAAATTTATAATTATATTCCATAGTGTTTGATGTTATAATTAATGAATTACCAGTTGATTTAAAAGAACGCAAAATACAAGTTAACTTGTTTACGTATAGCAGATACCAAACATGACCGTAGATACGAAAACAAGGATAAACCCAAAGAGAAAAAGTGTAAAGACAGGATAAGCTGATAAAATGCAACAATTTGCTAATAGTGAAGGCTTTTATTCGGTTAAGAGAAATGCCTCCCTTCAGAATTTACTTTATTACTTATATATTTACAGGATTTGCGATTACCGTTATTTCAGCTGAGAGTAAAAATTAAAAGGTTTGGAATCTGACATGAATTTATGACTTGTGACTGTCTGCTAAAGCTTATTTCGAAGGATTTGGTTGGTAAAAGTACCAACCCCCTTATTAAACAGTCCTGAAGAGAACTTTAGTCTTCTCATTTTTTTCGAAGCTATAACTGTGCGCAAAAGAGTACCCTGAAATATTTTTTTTCTAACATTCATTGTATTGCGACTCAATTTGGCTGGGCTCAACGCATTACACCTATAGTTAATCTAGTTTGAGCTTGCCGACGAAGGACACAATCAGCCCATGCTTTGGAGCATTCTCGTATCATAGATATCAACTGAAAATATGACATACAAAATTCTCAATTTATGAGACACGCGGCATGTATCCGAAATTGCTGAATGTATGTCCGTTGGTCCGCGAGGACTTTCAATGTTTGTCGGAGTACCTGGAACACTGATCTGTAACTTTTTAGCTTGTAAAACCAAAACCTACCTGCTTTGGATCTCCAACCATAATTTCGACCGTTCTGTCGTTATGTATCTGTTCAAGTTCCCTGTATTAATGTTCACGCACAATAGAAAAGACAACATAAGTGTGGGAGAAAAGGTTGGGGAGTATCCAAGTGTTGTCCAGGACCCGAGCGCTGCCTGCCCCATGCAAGGCCAGTCGATGGGGCTAGGTTAGTGTCAGCGAGTGGCATGAAAGACCGTGAGATGGGTGTCACGGAGGAACAGCTGCTGCCAGCAGCGCGTCCCCATGCCAAGCTCCTTAAGGGTAGATTATGAAGGGCAAGTGGTCGTGGCCACTGTTGCTCACCCAAGCTAAACGACCCCTGCATCGCTTCAGTGTTGGACTGAAGGGTTGGAGCCAGCAACACTTGTCCTCGTGATTCTGGAACAGAATCCTCCCACACTGAGGCTGCTAAAAGAGTTGTTTGAAAATCAAATGGGTTTCGCCACCAGAATGGTGCAAGGCAGCATTCTTTTAGTAGCCTCAGACAAGATTCTGCACTATTTATTAATGTCCTAAATATAATTGCAAGGTAATGCTAAATAAAAAGTTCAACGTCACAAAGCGGGCAAAAGGCCTAGGTCATGGTGTACAAAGGTACTGTTCTATAAGATGGAAAAATGGGTAAATGTGCATACTGTTCATGTGAAGGTAGGTGCCCCTTGCTTAAATCCATGGGTCAGAGGTTGAGTGGCTCTGAGAAGAAATGTGGCTTTGATGTCAGGTAGCCATGGTTGCAGGTACTTCCAGGATGGTAGTGTGAGGAAGATGAATATAATTATCTTTCGTAGGCGTCAGATTGCCAGCGACCAAGTATCTTGATGAGCCAGGATAGAAGGCCAGCAGAAGCAGCAGTTGTTGCGGCCTCAATGCGGAAGCTGTGGGTGTTGTACTGGCTGGGTTTAAGGCCACAGAGGCCAAATAAAGTAGGTTATGTAGGTTCGAGGCCAGGGTTCGGCGTGTGAGAAAGCTGTCATCATGGAACTGGAAGAGAGGGGGCTGTACACTATACCCCGGTGTTTGTAGTATGAATTCTCTAACTGCAGATACCGCACATATGTTAGAACGGGACTTGGCGATGGTGACTAGAGCAGTTTACCGGAATGGATCTGTCTTCGATTTTTTAATGCAGACTTTAACGTGTCGAGGGTTGTTGATTTCAGGATCGAAGGTAATGTTCTGGCGGGTGAAGTGGATGTTGTGGTGGAAAGGACCATTACTTGTTAGTTCCCTGCACCTCAAAAAGCTAAAAAAGGCCAGGGTAAATGCGGCCCAGAGCATAACGGCCTCTACGTCTAGCGAGTGGTAAGGGTCAAGTTAATTGCCGATCTTATGCAATAAAAGAAGGGTAATAGGCTGCCGGCTGCGCCTAGGAAACCCCAGGTGCGTTTGATCCCTTGAAAGGTGTTTTGGAGACGGAGCATGGTGGCGAAATTTAGCAGTTGAACTCGACATGTAAATGATACTTGTCATAATCAGCTAAGTAAGATACAAAATATATTAATGTAACCTCACTAGCAGGGAGCAAGGGGATAGATTGGCTTACAAGACTATACTTGAGGCAAAATAAAATAAACCGCTTTTTACCTGAAGCGTGCGTTCGTCTAGTAGCAGTTGCGAGGAAACACAAGAGGTATCCAGAGACCTTGGATGTTAAATATTGATCAGGTATTCTGGGATGGGGTAGCCAGTCGGCGAGGCTTCGGGTGCCAGTTCTCTAAAACGCCCCATCTGGAAACGAGAAAGGGAGTCAGTGATGCCGTTCTGAAGGCCCTCTACATGAACTGCAGCAAATTGAATGTGTAGGCAGTGCTGCTGTGGCATTAGAGGGCTGGCAATTGTTAGTGGCTTGCCTTACTGTACTTTGAAGCGTTCACTTTAACTTGCCCGGTCACTGTGTTACAGATATGAGGTTAATTCCTCTGGAATTACAACGGCCCAACATTAACAGATCCCGGCGAAAAGCGAGAGATGCCTACCTCCTAGTCAGAGATAAAACTTTTTCAATAGCGTTGTGGTTGAAATTTTATCGATTTTTCTTTCATTGTATAATTGTATATATTTATATTGTATATTGAGTTGTAGTACGCACTAACCAAAGATGAAAGACGAAAGTGGGGACTTCTGTTTTTATAATTCTCCGGAATTGCAAGCCATGTGAAGGAAATTTGGAACTCTTTGACCTCGGCGGCATTTCAGTTTTTATCTAGTCTGTGCCCATCTCTCATAATAGACTGTCTTTGCCCGAAATATTTGTTCTCGCCAGTACAGGACTTCGTCAAATTCACAATATAAGGATTAATAGGTGGTTCTATAAACTTGTGTGCGATGATGCACATTAAGGTGATTTAAAAGAAAGCGGCAAAGTATACTAAACTGAATTTAACTTGTTTACATACAGCAAATTGCAAAACTGATCGTACTATTAAAAACAAGGGTAAACTCAAGGAGAAACAGTTAGGGCCAGATAAGCTGATAAGGCGTATAAATAAGTTGATGGCTTTTATTTGGTTAATAATGGTTGTCTGCGAGTTTACTTGATTACTTTTGTATTTACAGGATTTGCGATTACAGTTACGCGTTTTCTAAACAATTTGCGACCCGTAAAAAGTGTGCGTTAAATGAATTTATTTCATGTTGTCTTGTGCCTTCGATTTTGTACATTGTTATCTAGTCGGTGTCTAGAGGAAAAAAATGTTCACGTTCCTTACTTGATGTAAATTTTTCTGAACGTGTACGGAAAACAAACAAGAAGATGCCGAAAGCCGGATATGTTCCAAATTAAAAAGTCACGAGGCCGCCTGCTTTCCCTCATGCTCGAAGCATTATGATACCAAACGAACGCTTTTTACAACATTAGCCAGGCTCAGATCAATACTTAGCGTATGATTAACAGGACCCCTCAATTAGTAAAACGCGGTATTGTCAACTGTATGTATTACCGGGCCAAACTACTTGTGACACCAACATCAGCTGCCTCTGTGGAACAGAAATATTTGACATCTGTTCTACACCCTAACAACATCAATAGACATAACACGATAAGTTGCAGCTCAGAATCATCGTGTTATTTCCCTGTCAAGAGCCTAATTACGTCACAGTGTCTTCCTCTACTCGAGTGTATAAATAAGATATTTGCGAATCTTACAAAAACCTAACAAAATACTGTGGGCTGCCCCGCGATTAACTAGCATCGGAGATCCAAGAAGAATACCACTATCCTTAGATAATTATATGCTACAAACACAGGGTTAAGGCTACTCCAAAACTTCGCGCGTGCTCCTAAAAAACAAAAACAAAACAAACAAAAAAACAAACAGCAACGGGAGAGAAGGATGCACGCTTTTTTTTTGTAGAAATCCTAGAAAACCATATATCACCACGAAGCTAATAAACTGTAGCACTGTAGTGTTACGCATTGTTAGAAATTTAGTTTTGTAATAATGTTAGTATTGTAAGTATTGTTAGTGTTGTAAGTAATGTGTGGTACTTAAATAAAAGGAAAAAAAGCATTAAAAAAAATAAAAAATAATAATAATAAGCTGTAGCCCTGTAACCATGAAACGGAATTACAAGCCCTCACATAAATTGCACTCTAATGAGCTTAAAAATGTGTCAGGCCCTTCTGCGACTCCCATTAGTTCCTGAGAAAACTCTATTGTAAGGTTAAGTTTTGAGAACGAAACGTGTTTTTGGGTTTGGTCGCCTTAAGTATGACGTCATCATACTAAATTTGGTATAAGTGACATTTCATGGAAAGTGTTGTTCCCTTGTTCTGCGGTCTCCTCCCTCGCATCAAATGACAAATATTTTTTGGCATTTGCTATTTTAAGGCGCAGAGGATTCTGGGAAGGTTTTCATTATATTTATATTCACTTTCATAATTATAATTATATTTGAAAATTTACATTGTCTTATATCAAAGATACAAGGGGCTTGGGATTTCAAATATTAAAAACTACATTAAAATCATTTCGGTTACTTAAAATGTTTCTACTAAGGATGAGATATTTAACGCTTACTGAGTCTATACGATATTGCTGGAAGAAAGCTCTTATTGAACTTTTCTGTTCTACGTTTAGGCACGGATGTTTTTCTCGTGTTATGTAAATTATACACTGCCGAGTGTGTTAATTTATATCCTAGTCACGTTTGCGCGAAGCAAGCTGTTTGTTTCTCATTCGCGCTTAAGGGCAAAAAAGCCAAGAATTGCCAGTTTAATGCGGCATGGTAAGGATTGTAAATGGAGAGTAATTATCTTGAACATCATAAATGTTTCCAACATGTTCTTGTTAAAATACTACTAATACCAAAATCAAAAGTTTAAAACAATCGCCCCATGGTAACATTTTTAGATTTATCGTCAAAATCAAATGAAGATTATTCACCTTTTAAGGTTAGCAGCTGTTGCCATATTAAAATGAAAAAGTTAAAAAAAAAATAAAATAAAATAAAATAAGGTAACAGCAAAAACGTTTCTCTTTATAAGGAAAGTTTTTTGTGCTGTTGTTTTTGCCCTTAATAAGACTAGATCTTCCAAAAAAAGTTGATTAACACTACTTCTTAAGTCAGCCGACCTTTGATTTGCACAATATTAATTAATGAGTTTCAGAGTTTTTCATGTTCCTTTTTGAAGACGGACAGCTGTTCAGGGCTTTGCGTTCTGTGCACATAACGAGTTGCTTAGGCTGGTTATCGAGATCACGCACTAAAGTATTGGTCAGAAACTTTCAAGTAGGTGTTTATTTATAGTATTGTTATAGTTTTTTTTTATGTGTGTGTGTTTGATGTGGCCATGATTGTAAAGGCACAATTAAAGGATCCAGAATGTGACGCGAACTATAAACGAAAGATGGCACAATTTTGATCAATATTTGCGATCCTAAATATAATCTTCTCGAATCATTTAGTGGCATTATATATATAAAAAACTAATATTTCTTCTTCATCGTTTCCTAACTAATCAGTTTATTCGAGGAAGGCCGGACTACAAAAACAAAAGCAGCTCCTGCAGTGTCATTTCCCCACAAGGGTTGCGGCCGGGCTGTGAAGACCTTTATTTCTCAAACCTTAGAAAATAAGCAAAGGACGTTTATCTTGAGTCATCAGTGACACTGGTTAATCAGTTGACTTCGGTCATTTCAGTACTATGCCAACAAGTAACAATTGCGTGCTGAAAAATTTGAAATTGGTGTTGTTTTTGAAAGGTATTTGTGTTCTACTGAAACGAATCCGAATCGAAGGCCGCGTGTGGCACTACCAACTGCTAAAAAAACCGTACACGAGGGGGCCTTGAATTTGTCCGCTGAATAACTGCTGAAGAAAACTGGCTGTTAAATTATTTTTTCGCCAAGGTTAAATCTTTTTTTTTTTTCTGAAACGATTCGTTAGACCATAAAGAAAAGAGTGGCGGTCTTTTAATAATTTGCAAGAAGCGGAAACTAATTTGTTATGCATCTAATTGCTACAGCGTTGTCACAGAAAACTGAAAACTGAAAAAAAAAAGCCAAATACGCATTAATTAGCTTAATCATTTTAGCTTGCAGTTATAAATGGCGTCTCGTGTAATAAAGATAAAATATAACTGGTTGACCGTATTTTGAGGTGTTTTGTGTTGGTCGTTACAGTGGGAAACGTCCCTCTCCTTTTCAGAAAGTGCTGCAGCAAGGACCACTAGTTGAAAACATCATTCAAGGACAGCTGGTTACCGTCTCCAAAACAATATTCAATTGTTTGAAAACTGTGCGGCTAGGCAAGTAAAACGACTGTGCCTTACATAAATTGTTAGTTTCTAACTTTTTGTTTGGTGACTTTTCAAGTTTAAGTATTGTTATCTAACCTCGGCTGTTACTTAGCTCGTTTGTGCCTATAGCGTCACATAAAGACCTCTTATACTCTCCGCGTATGTTTATAATATGCCAGTTATACTATTAACGCCATTTTTCATGAACACTTTGCACGCTAATTATTCATTTTTCTAATTACAAGTTCTCATCAGCACAGAAGAGATCAAAGTTGAATATTTCTATATTTGCTTGTTGTACATTCAGGCTATGTTTTAATAGGTATAAAGGGTTGAGAAACTGCAAGGAATGCTATTCTGGTCACTGAGAGATTGACTCTTTTAAAGGAGACTGGCATCTGGTATTTTTTTCTTGTCAAATTCTGGGTTTCTTGATATGTATGTAAGCTAAAGCTGTGATGACATTATCCTGCATCTTTTCTAAAGATTTTCTCCTTTCTGTGTTTGTTTCTTACATTTTTCTCATCCGTGCTCATTGTTAAACCATCAATCCAATTGTAAAACAAGCTCCAATAATATCTGGCCTGACGCACACAACTGTATGAACGATTATCAGCCCTACTAATTGAGTTGTAGCGCTACAAGAATACACTCGGCTCGTCTTCTTACAATTTAAATATTAATGTCAGCTTGTTTTTCGACGTCTACACTTAATGAATAAAATTTTTTATTTTTTTTTGTGTGGCTAGATACTGCTACTTGCTGAACAGTAGCCAACTTTTAAGTGTTATCTACCGACATATTCGATGAGGTCGATAAACATCCCACAATTTTCAACCGACTTCTCGAAACAACAGTTCGAGAAATCGATAAACATCCAGCAAGTTCCAGGCCAAAATTTAAAAATTTTTCTCTGGCGGGCTGTTTATATGAAAGCAATCACTTGTTTATAGCGGCGATCAATATTATATTCGTTTGTCGCTCTTTTGGCCTCTTACTTTTTGTAGTGGTTTTATGAAGCCTTGTTCACACTAGTGACATAACGACATAAGGGCGAAGTCACGCAAATCAGCGAAATAGAAATTTATACAACAAGATAAACAACATATCGTAATGGCACAGAAACATAATGACATGAGCATAACAACATAATTAAAGAAAAAAACCGATCTTTTCTTTGTGTCGTTATGACATTTGTCGACAGTGTGAACCAAGGTTACATGGCGAATTTAAACTCCCTTGTTTTCTTCAAGAACTGGATCAAATGATCATTTGTTTCGAAAAGGTGTGAAATTTTACGATTCCAAACATCCAAAGTTTAAACATGTGGATTATAGGCATTAAACAGTAAAGGCGCAACATATAAAATATCACCAGGATAGAACCACTTAACCTTGTCTCTCTTCGACTTTAGCGTTTTTGCATCAAAGGATTTCACTTTTACTTGCAGTAGACACATGTGCGTGTTGTTTATCTATTTTTAAAACGCGCTTAATTTCCATGTGTACCAAGCAGACCAAAATTCAGTTCGTTTAATTTTTTTGTTTTTCTTTCATGCAGTTTGTCCGTCTGGGCACAGAAGACAAGTAAGGAGAAATTAAGACGACGATGAACAAGGGGTGGATAGTAATATTCACGGTGAGTAAGTAAATGAACTAAACAACAGTCATAGTCGATCCTTGGGATTTATACAGTTCAGTTATTGGCCGACAGCACTTTTTGTGGTGAGTTATTCAACAAGCGACATGCGTTTGGATTGAATGTACGCTTCTTTAAGGTCCTCACCCCAAAAAGAGAAAATTTATTTTTCTTATTAATATTGATAAAACATTTTGTCTTGAGTCACGAGACATTAGTGAATATGGAGTTTTTAGAAGTGCATGAGCACTTCGAAAATCAATAAGACAAGATTTCATGCTTACAAAAATGTTCAGCTGCCTTAATATTTAGAAGAGGAATACGAAAATACTATCTGGTTTTACCAACGGTTTAAAGTACCCACGTTTAAACAACAAAACACCCAGTTTTCGTTTCAACCTTAAATAAATATCTGAGGTGATGATATCATACGAAGTAATAAACTGGAATTTTTAACGAGAACAATCTCATAAAGCTATTGATCATCAAATTCTAATTGATCAGCTTAGCATTTTTATCAGATTATTTCAAGTAGAAAATTTTTTTTGCAATTTCAATTCAAGTTACTTGTTTTTTCTTTAACGTAATTTGTTTCATTGCTATCCGCACTGTTGTTTTAAGAGTGCTTTTTCACGATTTTTGTGATTCCCGACTAATGCCGCTATTCGTGGCCATCAAAGGCTTGAAACTGTCACAATATCGATGATTATGATTGTTGCTGCCTTCGGCGAGAAATTTAGGGAGCGGACTCGGAAGAATTGCAACAATCGGAACAGATCAGCCCTCTCGGAAAACTTGTAACGATTAGATTGTTCCATGGACTCAATAAACTTCAAAAAAGCTATTGTACAAGCCATAACGTAGGGTGGATGGGATGAAAATGGATGCCACGAAAAACTTTCTGTTACCTTTAACCTTTCCATTTTCGATTGACAGACCTGTGCAAGTCTAATGGTCATGCCCTCTGGTAAGTCAATGCTATTAACTCGTCTGCATGGTTTGGAAGTAGCTGGTTTACGTTGGGGCAGGGAGGGATCCAGCTAGAAATATCAGTGTTCATGAAATTCGCTAGTACTGGGCGTATAATCTGTCGTGAAACAAGATGACATCATAACTTTTTCGTTTTCCACGAACATTTAAAAGTGTTACCTTTGACTTTGTTCGCTGATCCTAGAGTATACGTCTCTATTTAGATCCGGGGTATAACAGGGAATAAGAATACACTTCACATGAATGTGAACTTATCAGATTTGGGGAAGATAAAATACCCCTTACTAGTTTTGTGGGCGAACACAATATGTCATGAGCGAGTCGTGGGACTGTCAAAGTTAATTAAGTGCTTATAATTATACAAATTAATCCCAAACAAGAAGCTTAAACCTGGGCTTAGCAACGATATTTTGTTGGCGTATGGTAAGAGACCAGATGAAACAGTGGCAGATATGGAGCCGTTTGGTTATCTATGAAGCTAAAAGAAGATAAAACTGGAAAAAAATCTTCACAAAATGATACTCAGTTTGATCTCCTTACGTAAAAGGTATTCATAAATTGGGAGAAGATGGCAATTGGTTTAAAATGAATGTCGATCAACTTCGATTTTGTTCATAACTTTTAAATAACTAATACAACAAATCTCATCTACCAAGTTGAATTGACTATTTTTGCCTTTTTGTCTGCAATTACTTTTGATTTTGCAGCGGGTAATTATTTGAGACTAGCTAATGGAAACTTCAAAGGAGAAGCAAGAGTGGAGATTTTCTACAATGGTACCTGGGGAACTATTTGTGACGACAACTGGGATATGAATGACGCGCATGTCGTTTGTTATCAACTTGGGTTCAGTAAGGCCCTTAGTGCTCCAAAACAAGCCTGGTTTGGTGCCGGAAGTGGCCCTATATGGTTGGATAATGTGCAATGCGTAGGCACTGAAAGTTCCTTGGCGAATTGCCGGCACAATGGATGGAATATCCACAATTGTAACCACAATGAAGATGCATCGGTGATCTGCTTAACAACTGATTTAAGTATGACAATGATATGAAATAATCGCATGCAGAAGAATAATGTTTTGTTATCCCATTATCTGATCAGGGTAGAAAAATTCGATAAAACGCTGATGACATTCTAAAATAATATCTAATCTTTTAAAACAAAAATTAAGGAAGCGCTATGTCTTTTATCAAAGGGAGGAAGATGCAGATACTAATGTGACTAGACGAAATTGAACTACCAAGTAGCTAGTGAACAGAAAAGCGTAACAATGCAATTTGCTAATCAACACAAATTTGGGCCATAATCAGAGCACCTAAATAGTTAGCAAGCGTTTTGAGTAGTTACTCTTGTCAAATACCATGAACAAAAATAAAAGCTTAAAAGATTAATAGCTTAATTAATGTTCAAAAGAATGTGGTGGTTATAAAAACTTAATCCCAAACAAGAAGCTTAAAACTGGTCCAAGGAATGAAATTTTGCTGACGTATGGTAGCGGATCAGATGAAACAGTACAGTGAGGGATGAGGAGCTGCTTTGTTATCACTGAACTTAAAGGAAGAAAAATTCTGGAACAGATCTATCCGAACGGTTACAAAGATTGATCTGCTTACGTCAAAGATATTGAAAAATTGTAGCCGTTAAGACCAATTAACAAGATTTCATGATTCATACCGTTGCTTTATAGCACAAGTTATCAAGCTGAAAGGTTTTTATATAACTAAATTATAACATCACTCATTTTTACATTTGCTACTTTGTGGGCTAATACTTTCTTCAATTCTCTTGAAATTGTTTTAAAACGTATGTCGATCCACTTCGATTTTGTTCATAACTTTTAAATAACTAATACAACAAATCTCATTTACCTCAACGTTAAATTGACTATTTTTTGCCTTTTTGTCTGCAATTACTTTTGATCTTGCAGCGGGTAATTATTTGAGACTAGCTAATGGAAACTTCAAAGGAGAAGGAAGAGTGGAGATTTTCTACAATGGTACCTGGGGAACTATTTGTGACGACAACTGGGATATGAATGACGCGCATGTCGTTTGTTATTATCTTGGGTACAGTAGGGCCATTAGTGCTCCAAAACAAGCCTGGTTTGGTGCAGGAAGTGGCCCTATATGGTTGGATAGTGTGCAATGCGTGGGCACTGAAAGTTCCTTGGCGAATTGCAGGCACAATGGATGGAATATCCACAATTGTAACCACAATGAAGATGCATCGGTGATCTGC
Organism: Pavona decussata; assembly: GCF_977016875.1. NCBI lineage: Eukaryota > Metazoa > Cnidaria > Anthozoa > Scleractinia > Agariciidae > Pavona > Pavona decussata. The sequence continues at coordinate 19,164 of NW_028145575.1, forward strand.
TTAACAACTGATTTAAGTATGACAATGATATGGAATAATCGCATGCAGAAGAATAATGTTTTGTTATCGCATTATCTGATCAGGGTAGAAGAATTCGATAAAACGCTGATGACATTCTAAAATAGTATCTAATCCTTAAAAAAAAAATTAAGGAAGCGCTATGTCTTTTATCAAAGGGAGGAAGATGCAGATACTAATGTGACTAGACGAAATTGAACTACCAAGTAGCTAGTGAACAGAAAAGCGTAGCAATGCAATTGCTAATCAACACAAATTTGGGCCATAATCAGAGCACCTGAATAGCTAACAAGCGTTTTGAGTAGTCACGCTTGGAAAATACCACAAACAAAAATAAAAGCTTAAAAGCCAATAGCTTAATTAATGTTCAAAAGAATGTAATACTTATAAAAACTTAATCCCAAACAAGAAGCTTAAACCTAGGCCCAAGAATGAAATTTTGCTGACGTATGGTAGTGGATCAGATGAAACAGTACAGTGAGGGATGAGAAGCTGCTTTGTTATCACTGACTTTAAAAGAAGAAAAATTCTGGAACAGATCTATCCGAACGGTTACAAAGATTGATCTGCTTACGTCAAAGATATTGAAAAATTGTAGCCGTTAAGACCAATTAACAAGATTTCATGATTCATACCATTGCTTTATAGCACAAGATATCAAGCTGAAAGGTTTTTTTTTATAACTAAATTATTAAATCACTCATTTTTACATTTGCTACTTAGTGGGCTAATACTTTCCGGCTTCTATTTTCTTGCAATTGTTTTAAAACGTATGTCGATCCACTTCGATTTTGCTCATAACTTTTAAATAACTAATACAACAAATCTCATTTACCTCAACGTTGAATTGACTTTTTTTTGCCTTTTTGTCTGCAATTACTTTTGATCTTGCAGCGGGTAATTATTTGAGACTAGCTAATGGAAACTTCAAAGGAGAAGGAAGAGTGGAAATTTTCTACAATGGTACCTGGGGAACTATTTGTGACGACAACTGGGATATAAAAGACGCGCATGTCGTTTGTTATGAACTTGGGTTCAGTAACGCACTAAGTGCTCCAACAAAAGCGCAGTTTGGTGCGGGAAGTGGCCCTATATGGTTGGATAATGTGCAGTGCGAGGGCACTGAAAGTTCCTTGACGAATTGCAGGCACAATGGATGGAATATCCACATTTGTAACCACAATGAAGATGCATCAGTGATCTGCTTAAGGAATTTAAGTATGACAATGATATTTGCGTAGCCCAAAAAATTGTTTTTGGAAAAATCGCATGCAGAAAAATAATGTTTTTCTTAAGCATTATCTGAGGAGGGTAGAAGAATTGGATAAAACGGCGATGGCATTCTAAATTAATATCTAATCCTTCAAAACAAAAATGAAGGAAGCGCTATTTTTGTTATGAAAGGAAAGAAGAGGCAAATACTAATGTGACTAGACGAAGCTGAACTTCTAAGTAATGAGCAGAAATGCGTAAATTATTGAAATCACTCATTGTTGCATTCACCTCTTATTGGGAAAAAACGTTCTTCCATTCTCTTACAATTGTTTTAAAATGTATCTCGATCCACTTCAATTTTATTCATAACTTCTCAATAACAAATGTAAAAAATCTCATTTACCAAGTTAAATTGACTATTTTTTACCTTTTTGTCTGCAATTACTTTTGATCTTGCAGTGGGTAATTATTTGAGACTAGCTAATGGAAACTTCAAAGGAGAAGGAAGAGTGGAAATTTTCCACAGTGACACCTGGGGAACTATTTCTGACGACTACTGGGATATGAACGACGCGCATGTCGTTTGTCGTGAACTTGGGTTTAATAAGGCCCTTAGTGCTCCAAAAAAAGCCCAGTTTGGTACAGGAAGTGGTCCTATATGGTTGGATAGTGTGCAGTGCGTGGGCACTGAAAGTTCCTTGACGAATTGCCGGCACAATGGATGGAATATCCACAATTGTAACCACACTGAGGATGCATCAGTGATCTGCCTTACGTCTGATTTAAGTATGACAATGATATGGAATAATCGCATGCAGAAGAATAATGTTTTGTTATCGCGTTATTTGATCAGGGTAGAAGAATTGGATAAAACGCAGATGAAATTCTATAATAATATCTAATCCTTTAGACCAAAAATGAAGGAAGCGCTATGTCTTTTATAAAAAGAGGGAAAAGGGGCGGATACCAATGTGACTAGACGAAACTGAACTACGAAGTAATGAGCAGAAAGGCGTAAATTATTGAAATCACTTATTATTACATTCACTACTTATTGGGCCTAAACGTTCTTCCATTCTCTTGCGATTGTTTTAAAATGTATTTCGATTTACTTCTATTTTGTTCATAACTTCTAGATAACAAATACAACAAATCTCATTTACCTAGCGGAATTGACTATTTTTGCCTTTTTGTCTGCAATTACTTTTGATCTTGCAGCGGGTAATTATTTGAGACTAGCTACTGGAAACTTCAAAGGAGAAGGAAGAGTGGAAATTTTCTACAATGGCACCTGGGGAACTATTTGTGACGACGACTGGGATATGAAAGACGCGCACGTCGTTTGTTATGAACTTGGGTTTAGTAAGAGAGCTTAATAACTTAATAAATATTCAAAGTAAATTTAGTGCTTATACAAATTAATTCCAAACAACAAGCTTGATCCTGGGCCCAGGAATGATATTTTGTTGACGAAATGTAGCTGATCAGATAGAAAAGTGACAGAAAAGGAGCCGTTTTGTTATATCTGAAATTCAAAATAAGGTAATACACAGATTAATCTCCTTACGTTAAAGGTATTGAAAATTTGGAGCCATTTAGATCAATTAACAAGATTTCAAGATTCTTACCGATGCTCCATAGCACAGGATATTAAGCTTAAGGTCTTTTTATAATTAAATTATTGAAATCAATCATTACTACATTCACAACTTAGTGGACCAATACTTTCTTCTATTCTCTTGCAATTGTTTTAAAATGTATCTCGATCCGCTACTATTTTGTTCATAACTTCTACATAACAAATACAACAAATCCTATTTACCAAGTTGAATTGACTATTTTTTGCCTTTTTGTCTGCAATTACTTTTTTTCTTGTAGCGGGTAATTATTTGAGACTAGCAAATGGAAACTTCAAAGGAGAAGGAAGAGTGGAAATTTTCTTCAATGGCACCTGGGGAACCGGATTTGTGACGACAACTGGGACATGAAAGACGCGCATGTCGTTTGCTATGAACTTGGGTTCAGCAAGGCCCTTAGTGCTCCAACAGAAGCGCACTTTGGTGCAGGAAGTGGCCCCATATGGCTGGACGAAGTGCAGTGCGTGGGCACTGAAAATTCCTTGACCAGTTGCCGGCGCAATGGATGGAACATCCACAACTGTAACCACAATGAAGATGCATCAGTGATTTGCTTAAAGAATTTAAGTATGACAATGATACTTGCGTACCCCAAATAATTATTTTTGGAGTTATCGCATGCAGGAGAATAGTGTTTTGTTATTGCATAATCTGATCAAGGGAAATTAATTGTATTAAACGCTGATGATAAATAATATATTATCCTTAAAATCAAAAATAAAAGAAGCGCTATGTCTTTTATAAAAGGAAAGAAGAGGCAGATGCTGCTGTGACAAGACGAAATTGAACTACCAAGTAGCTTGTGAAAAGAAATGCGTGCACTGAAGTGACATGTAATTCAAGATGACAATGCAACCGCTAATCATTACAAATTTGGGCCATAATCAGAGCACCTGAGTAGTTAGCAAGCGTTACGAGTAGCTGATCTGGGCAAATACCATGAACAAAAGAGCTTAACAACTTAATTTCCTATGATGTACAGCGCACTTGATCATTTGACGGAAAGTCGCGCTATATAAATTTTTAATAATAATAATAATAATAATAATAATAATAGTAATAATAATAATAATATTAATATTATTATTATTATTATTATTATTATTACGATTATTATTATGATGATGATGATTATTGTTATTATTATTTTTATTATTATTATTATTATTATTATTATTATTATTATTATTATTATTATTATTATTATTATTATTATTATTATTATTATTATTATTATTTAAAGTGAATTTAGAGCTTATACAGATTCATCCCTAACAAGGAGCTTAAGCCTAGGCCCAGGAATGATATTTTGTTGACGCATGGAAGCTGATCAGATGAAACAATGACAGATCAGGAGCAGTTTTGTTATCTCTGAAGTTAAAAGGAGAAAAAACCAGGAAATCTTTGCAAAAGCCGTACAACGACTGATCTGCTTACTTCAAAAGGTATTGAAAAATAGCAGTTATTAAGTCCAATTCGAACGATTTCAAGATTCATACCGATGCTCCATAGCATTGGATGTTAAGACTTTTTATAATTGAAATATTTACATCACCCATTACCACATTCGCTGCTTAGTGGGAAAAAAACTTTCTTCTACTTTCTTGCAATTGTCTTAAAATGGATCTCGATCCACTTCAATTTTGTTCATAGCTTCTAAGCAACAAATACAACAAATATCATTTACCAAGTTGAATTGACTATTTTTTTTCCTTTTAGTCTGCAATTACTTTTGATCTTGCAGCGGGTAATTATTTGAGACTAGCTAATGGAAAATTGAAAGGAGAAGGAAGAGTAGAAATTTCCTACAATGGCACCTGGGGAACTATTTGTGACGACAACTGGGACATGAAAGAGGCGCATGTCGTTTGTCATGAACTTGGGTTCAATAAGGCCCTTAGTGCTCCAACAAACGCCCAGTTTGGTGCGGGGAGTGGCCCCATATGGCTGGATGAAGTACAATGCGTAGGGAATGAAAGTTCTTTGACGAATTGCCGGCACATTGGATGGAGAAACCATAATTGTGACCACAATGAAGATGCATCAGTGATCTGCTTAAGGAATTTAAGTATGGAAAAAATATTTTTGTACCAAAAAGACTTTTTTTTGGAATAATCACATGCAGGAGAGTGATGAAACGCTGATCACATCCTAGAATCATATCCAGTAAACCTATAATTCAGTAAAAAGTGAGGGAGTGAACGAAATGAATTACCAAGAGACGTTAAACAGAAATGCGTGGACTGAAATCACATATGCAATTTAAGATAGCAGTGCAACCGCTTATGAGCACAAGGTCAATAATCATAGCAACTGAATAGTTAGCAATCGGTTTGACGAGTTATCCAGGGAAAGTACCATGCAATAACAAGTTAAATAAATTACACCAGAATCCATGCTCTACCAAAGAACTTTGGTTCAAAATAGTTAAAACAGGAACTGTTTATGCGTATCTTTCCAACAAAAGAAGGAATAAAATAATTCGAAGCAGTAGGATTGCAAAAACAATTTGAAAAGACACGTTTACAGATCTTGGCTAGTTTTTACTATTTAGATTCCTTTTACGAAAAACTGATGAAAATTTCCATAGATTCATAGATTCATAGATTCGCAGCAGAAGTTTATACATCAACAGGAATCCTGTTTAAGAGTGACTGTTTAACAGTTAAAGTTTTTGCAATTCCTGTTTCTGTTACATTTTTTCCCCATGGATTCTTATAACTGGCGATAATATTGCTTAGTACTTCCTTGAAGTAATATCATTGTAATCTTGTGTTTTAGAGGACAAAGTCCTTGGCCACTGGTGTTTGGATGGGTGAGACCAGAACATAAGGTTGGTCTTGCAACTTGTATTTTTATAAGAGTGTTTCATATCAAAGCTCTTAGGAATAGGCACTATCCAAGTTACTTGAACCTCACCATAAAATCGACGCTAAGTGCAAAACGTTTCATATGAAAATTAGTTTTGTTTGCATATTAGTAAAAACTTATTTTCATAACAAAACCTTGCACTTAAAGCCTCGCTTTTATAATGACGTTCAAACCAACCCGGAAATGGTCTATTGTATTCAACCGGTATTGTTGGGTTAGTGGGTTTCCGTTTCTGTAGTACAGTGTTCGCCATAAACATTTATATCTACAAATGTACATAAAAAGGTATCACTATAGTTAACTATGTAATTAACTATGGCTCTATGCTACCTTGTTACATACAAGGACAAGTGTTAAAAATTTTTCCTTGCTACTTTAGTTTCAGTGGGTTGCCGCCGTTTATCGAAGGAAGGTGTCCCGGCAGCAAAGCTCCCATTTTCAACCAATCGAATTTCTTCGCTTCTGTCCCTAAAGTGAATTTCAGTGGTTCCAGTTTCACGATTTCCTGCTGGATAAAGCAAACGAAATGGAGCGATATGGGGGTGATTTATGGAGACTGGCATTACCCTCGCGGGCAGTTTCTGCTTAGTGCTGCCAATCAAAGTATTGTATTCTATCGTCACAGCACCGTAAACAACGATTGGTGGTCGTTGCAAAGTACCAACCTTTCTTTGATTGACTGGACACATGTTGCAGTCACGTGGCATCATGTCACCCGGAAAGTGACAATCTATGCAAACGGTAAAGAAGTAGGCAAGAGGATGTATTCTCCAAAGGAAATATTCTACGGACCCACGGGGAAGCCTTTCATGATTGGTAATGACGAACTTACACTTAACCACCAGTTCCACGGATCAGTGATGGATCTTTACGTATTTGAAGAGGCATTGTTGCTGGATGAAATCAACGTGTTAAGAGGTGTGAGGTTCATGACTTCGGGCTAGTGATAAATACTAAACATTTTCAAATTTAAAATAAATATGTTAACTTTCAGGGCTGTTTTCAATAAAAAATTCCTCTTTTGCATGGGGACAGTGTTAGACATTTATTTTTGCCCCGTTTATGGAATAATAAAACTTTGGAAGACTTAGAACTCCTCCTGTTGGCATAAGCAGAATTAGCGCTAGCTGAATTTTTTAATACCACCCAAATTATAAGTTTTGATTGATTGATAGCTTTGGATTTGTGCAATAAGGCTATAAGCGCCATAGTCTTTTGGTAACGTATGACTGTCATACCTAATCGTACCGTTTTGGAACGCTTTCCTGGCACGTGAGGCGAGTTTGGTCTCGCCATGGATATTGTGGCTCGACCCAGGGGTTAGGTATTTCCAGTACCCAAATTCAGACCAAATTACGGTGATATTTTTAGTGATAAATCTGTCAGGCCTCCTTCGTGAGGCCCGCGAAGAGAACAATACCGCGGAGACAACGTACGACGCAAAAAGAGATGAATGAAAAATTATTTACTTTGAGTTTTTTATCTTTATTTTACTTATTTAAGTTCTGATTGGCTTATTGGGAATTTGGGTACAGTTATTCTAGATACCGATGTCACAAGTCGTTGCACCCAAATTAATGCCTTTAAAAGAGATGGAAGGTACCAGCTTCAAATCAGGCTCGGATAGACCCGAGTTCAACTGTTCTATCAGCTCAAGGGTAACAGCTGATACTCTTTCCTAATTTCTGACGAATCTCGTTATTTGTTGTAATTTTTAAATATTTCCCTCTACTAAATATTGGTATTATGAGCGGATTTCCTGGATACCTTAAACTATACTACCTAAATGTTACTCTTATCATAAGCCATGCATTTACACTGATAAACGTTTCCAACAGTGTATTTTGGATGATCGAGCACTCAAACAATCTGTCAAATGTATTTCTACCAAATGCAATTCATATGCACGCTCATGAACGGCCTGGCAACTGGCAACGAATGTCGTTTTATTATATACTTGTGCCCTATGTCTGGACTAATAAAACTGTTTAACACTTGCTATAAAGACAAAAGACATACATGATGTCAAGGTAATTTCATGTTATTTTGTTGAATTAAAAAAAGTGTAAAATTGTTTAAACAATGCTCCTCCTTTGAGGATAGCATCCCATTTTGTGAACCACGAGAAAAATGTGATTTAGGAAACGAAAAGGGACGTTTGATTAATTATCTTTCTATTTATCTTTTATAGGTGTTCCTTTTATCGAAAGCCAAGATAAGATCGAGGAAGTTAAAGGAGGAGCCTATGCAGTCAAATGGCAGCCTCTCTTGGAAGATGCCTGTCCAGTTGAGCAGTACAAAGTCTACTACAGGGAAATCTTTTCACAGGCAAACAGAGGCAAATGGAACTCGGTTACCGTTAATAGAAATGCGACAAGCTACATCCTGCACCTTCACTGCTGGAAAGAATATGAAATAGCAGTTACGTCTGTCAATTTATATGGAGAGAGTTCGATCAATGACAGCGAGAGGTGGAAATTCAGGACAGTAGGAGGTAATTTATTTTTATACACATTTTAAGGTTTAAAAGAAATATATTTACTTGCAAGGCTGTTTTCATTTAAAGAGACAAAAATGATGGAGCTAATCGAGCTCAATTTTTCTTGTGCACAAAAAGACAGTGTTAGACATTTAAAACTCAAATGCTATTCGAATTCACGGCCATGAACAAAGTGGCAACGAATTTCCTTTCATTTCATACTTGTGCCCTATTTATGGATCATGAAAACTTCTCAGGATTTGCTAAACATTTCAGGCGAATTTAATGTTATTTTATTTATCGTTATTATGGTGAAACAATGCCCTTGTCTTTGAGGGTAGCATTCCACTTTGACAACAATGATAAAATTGCAATTTAATAAACAAATAGAGACGATTGGACAAATATCCTTTAATGGATCTTTTTTAGGTGTTCCAGTGATCGGCCAAGCTAACGTCAGTGAAGTTAAAGGAGGAGCCATTGTAGTGAAATGGCAGCCTCACTTGGAAGACGTCTGTCAAGTTGAGCAGTACAAAGTCTACTACAGAGAAATCTTTTCACAGGCTAACAAAGGCAAATGGAGCTCGGTTACCGTTAATAGAAATGCAACAAGCTACATCCTGCACCTTTACTGTTGGAAAGAATATGAATTAGCAGTTACGTCTCTTAATTCATATGGAGAGAGTTCGATCACGGACAGCGAGGTGTGGAAATTCAGAACACTAGGAGGTAATTTTTGATGGTTCTTTTAACATCAGTTCCTGCCAAATTAAAAGTTCTCTTTAAATGAAAAAAAAATAATACTGTCTAGCAATGATATAAGTCCATTCAAGGTAACAGAAGTTCATGTAACAAGCAGCGCGGAAATTAAGTTAAAAAGCATTAGACAATAGTTAGTCTCAATAGTTCTCTGATCACAATATACTGGCCTAAAATACAGAGTTAATTTTGGCGGGCGAACTATTATATTCTATTTTCCAGCTAGCATCTTGACTTGGGCAAACCACGTGAATTGATTCGAGTTTACCAAAGGAACACTATCTGCCATTAAATAAGCTCATTTCGGATAGACTTGTCTGAAAGGGCACACAAGTCCGGTAAAAGCTATTCGTTGGTAGAAACCAAGAAAAAAACTTTTCGGCTTATTGTGTAGTACGGAACTATACTACTAGACGCATTTAGCAACAGCTGATTTTTTTTGGTTCCAGGAGATAACTGCTGTGTTGAAGCTAATTTTCAAAGTAAACCAGGATGGGTAAATTGCTCCTTGGGAAGATACCTGAATGGAGTCTGGACAAAATCGTCTGGAATTAATGGCGGCATGGACCATGTCACAAAAGGGAGATGCTGCACACCTCCACAGGAATACAAAGATCAAACACTTGTTTGTCAAACAGCAGACTGGAAAACTTCTCTAAGCAGGTCATTAAAATAGGTGACTTTAAATTAGTCTTAAGTATTGAAGAACCTTCTACCGCAAAGCTCAATTGTCAAGTTGCAAGGCTTAATTGTCGTTAAGGCAGCAAATAATTCCCGAGATAATTTAATACTTGTCCTTGGTCTAGTTTTATTGGTGCCATGGATCTGTGATTTGGGCTGTTGATTAGATAGAGCACCAATGTAATTATTTTCCGTTTTTATCGTGGTGCGAGTATTTTCTTTGAACTAAACGATTTAGTTTCTTTTGAAATCAAATTAAAAATCAAGCAGCTAACTGCATTTTAAATAGAAGAAAGACCCTCCGCGGTTATTTACTCAACTAACGGGTTGCGAAAAGAAAGTAAAAATTTAGACTTGAACGGGATTCGAACCCAGACCTCTGCTATGCCGGTACAGTGCACTACCAACTAGACTATCAAGCAAACTTGTAGCCTCCCACGTAGTCGTTTTTGGGGGACTTGTATTACCTCCTCCCCACAAATGCCTGCTTACCCAAGCGCCACATTCCTTTCCCATTGTTTCACTCCCCAAGCACCCTGGCCAATCACCATCGAGTCATTGTCTGATAATATCAAATGTAATTGCTGGTTACAAAGGCCGCTTCCGTTTCCCGCTTTGTACAGTCGCTTGTACAGTCTTGAGAGATGAGGGAGTTAAGTTGGAATATATATATATATATATTTTCACTTCTGGAATGGCTGGTAATGGCTGAAACGCCAAAACAAATATAAAATGTGACACAAGCGCTTCTTATGCGACGTTATCTGCTGGTAGACTCAAAATCTTGGGGAAAGTGTAATCGATCTTCCCCGCCTGATCGATTTGACAATCGGTGAAGATATCACCTCTTACGGATGCGGAAACTCTGGAGCAGATTTGTTTCTTTGTACGTAGTGCCACAAGAGACTTACTCAAGGGAAGATCTGCAGTATTTATCAGTCCATTGAAGACTATTAAACGGAAAGTTAAACGAAAGAAAAGAAAGTTAAACGCAGATCAAGTTGTGGTCGGGTCCTTTTGGAAAATATCGCCCGTGCCCCCAAACAAATTGCAACAACAACGCGAGTTTCAACTGCAAAATCTTAAAAGTTTACCGACACATCGGGTATTATTTCGGTTTCCTCCACACCGACAGGGTCGACAAGATTGAAGGCAAAGTTTGATAAATATTAAGGCGACTTTGCGTAACCAGTCAGAAAATTGACGAAAATATCGCTATTTCCCGTCCTAAACTTATTGATTGAGTCAGTTGATAGGCATTAAACCGAGAAATTTTAAACGTGTGATGAAAGCTCACGTAAGCTCGGTCAAGTACTGTCTCCGCCGTGATGTTTTTCACCGTTCCCGCGAGAGGCGTTCTGAGGTCAAGGTCAACCTTCCAGATTTTAGAAGGTTCACTGTGTTGTGCTTGGGTAAGCAGGCGTTTGTGGAGAGGAGGTAATACGAGTCCCCTAAAAACGACTGCGTGGGAGGCTTGCAAACTGGGGGCTTGTCATTGGTCATATTGTAAGTTCGTGATGTACCCGTGAAGGATAAATGAATGCGGAACATTTATATACGGAACGAATATTTGAACTGCGGGTGAAAGATCAAATTTAAGGTTCATATTTTCATATTCATTTAACCGCATTTTTCTTGACTGTATTTTTATTTCCAAACCTAGCAACCACACCTGGGCTGTCTGTCCTTACGGATATTTTCTTCAAGGATTGTACCGCTCCAGTGATACTGGGACTGAGCTGCATGACATCAAGCAAGCAACATGCTGCAGACCTAGAAACTTCAAAAGCGTCCCCATGGACTGCTATGATCACAATATGACGGTTTCAATAGCAAAAACAGGCTGGAGGAAATGTCAAGACTGGTCCTATCTATCCGGTGTATATAAGGGAGCCTGTAAAAAATTGCACTGTATTGAAACTTTTAGATGCTGCGGGATGCCTCCACCAGGTATCTGTGCATTACACCGTTGAGGTCAATTTGTAAACATTAATGCACAAGCATGCTCTATCTTAGTAAGATTGCATTTAAATATAAACTCCAACGTACACGGAACATAAAACTTTGCTATTTTTGGCAGAACTTCTTTGATTCAGCGTTTCTAGACCGGATCACAAGTTAAGACAAGGGATCGGAAGCCCCCCCCCCCCCCCCCCCCGTTAATTAGTTTAGGCCATTTTTCTATTCATCTAACACCAAGATTTACTTAACATTGTACAAGCATTATGCATGCAAGGACACAGGATAATGACCCCAAGTAACGTGTTTGTCCCTGTTGCATTTTTAGAGATGATCGTCCTTGGCCACTGGAAGCTAGATGGCAGTGATCAGGACATAAGGTTGGTCAAGTACTATATCATTTTGAGCGACCAGTGAAACCTTATATTTATTTGTAGGAAAGTTTCCGTTCAGTTGAACTATTTGTTTCGAACAGCATGATCCTGTTCAAAGTTGACATGCAATCGTTAAGATAAATTTTAAAAAAATTAAGAATAAAAAATTCGCCAACCGTTGTTTGTCACCATAACCGACTGTTCATACGTCTCTTAAGAGCGGATGTCTGTAAATATCAACCAGAGGTGTGCAAGAGCGAACAATTCAAAATTCTCAAAAAAATGCACAACATAGCCCACGGTAAACTATTGCAAGAAATACATGTTTTACTTCGATCCGATAATTATTTTTGATGTGAGGCTATGATCTTGAATTCACCGCTCCTGAACCGGGTTTTCGGTGTCTAACACCACATGTTGCGAAGACGATGATTTAAAAATCAAACCAGTTTTGTTCCAAACGAAAAACATCCAGTCTGATAAAATACATAAATATGGACATCATGTATGGTATGTTACTCATCTGAAGTGAAAATTAAATATTTAGAAGAGTTTTCAATATTTACAATTTTTTGAGCGATTTCTCGTGATGCCAAATCGACAAATTTGCGAGGCTAAAATCATCAACTGGTACATGGCGTTGAGGATAAAGATTTACACCACGTGAAACAGCATCATTTCTTCTTATAAAATCCGCTAGTAAAACTATGGGCAACACAGAAGGAAATTTTTGAGGCCGCGAATTACAAGTTGTTCTTAAGTAAAATTTGAGCTTTTCTGTCACGGCATTCCGATGCTAAAACTCAGATAAACACAACATGAAAACGTTTCAAACAACAATGGTTTATTAATTCTTGCTACAGGGCACTGCCTGTGCATGACCTATGCTTATAAGACTATTTTCCTTGGTTTTCTATCTTTTAGGAGCAGTGTCAAAAGATTTTAGCGGAGTTCAAAAACCTTACACGGGTCAGTTTACGTTGTCAACCGGTCGCAACACCAGTAAATATGGAATAAAATGAAACCAGGACTTCTTTCATTCAATCTTACTTTGAAAAAAATGGAGCAAATAGCTAAGAGTGCTATATAATTCATACCTTTGAGCGGCCACACTGGATGTTTAAGAAATATGGAACATCTATAGGAAACATCGTAACACTTTATAAACTACGTTAGGCCGTTTTATACATTTGGTCACAAAGATTGTGTTACATACATTTCACCGGTAGACCGCTGACCTTGCACTTACGTACGCCCGTGTCCACGGGATAGAAAGCGATGTTTCGTCCAGCTAGACCCCAAAGACAATTAATTATATAATCAGTTCAAACTGAGATTACGGTT